>NC_057412.1:21655927-21955927 GCF_019320065.1 Cervus canadensis | reverse complement strand
AATCATCTCACAGGCTAGGAAAGTAATACTTAAAATTCTTCAAGCCAGGCTTCAGCAATACATGAACCGTGAACTTCCAGATGTTCAAGCTGGTTTTAAAAAAGGCAGAGGAACCAGAGATCAAATTGCCAATATCCGTTGGATCATCGAAAAAGCAAGAGAGTTCCAGAAAAACATCTATTTTTGCTTTATTGACTACACCAAAGCCTTTGACTGTGCGTATCACAATAAACTGTGGAAAATTCTGAAAGAGATGGGAATACCAGAGCACCTGATCTGCCTCTTGAGAAACCTGTATGCAGGTCAGGAAGCACCAGTTAGAACTGGACATGGAACAACAGACTGGTTCCAAATAGGAAAAGGAGCACGTCAAGGCTGTATACTGTCACCCCACTTATTTAACTTATATGCAGAGTACATCATGAGAAACACTGGGCTGAAAGATGCACCAGCTGGAATCAAGATTGCGGGAGAAATATCAATAACCTCAGATATGCAGATGACACCACCCTTATGGCAGAAAGTGGAGAGGAACTTAAAAGTCTCTTGATGAAAGTGAAGAGGAGAGTGAAAAAGTTGGCTGAAAGTCAACATTCAGAGAGAACTAAGATCATGGCATCTGGTCCCATCACTTCATGGCAAATAGATAGGGTAACAGTGGAAACAGTGGCTGACTTTATTTTTCTGGGCTCCAAAATCACTGCAGATGGTGACTGCAGCCATGAAATTAAAAGACACTTACTCCTTGGAAGAAAATTTATGACCAACCTAGACAGCATATTAAAAAGCAGAGACATTACTTTGTCAACAAAGGTCCTTCTAGTCAAGGCTATGGTTTTTCCAGTGGTCATGTATAGATATGAGAGTTGGACTGTGAAGAAAGCTGAGTGCCGAAAAATTGATGCTTCTGAACGGTGGTGTTGGAGAAGATTCTTGAGAGTCCCTTGGACTGCAAGGAGATCCAACCAGTTCATCCTAAAGGATATCAGTCTTGGGTGTTCAATGGAAGAACTGATGTTGAAGCTGAAACTTCAATACTTTGGCCACCTGATGCGGAGAGCTGACTCATTTGAAAAGACTCTGATGCTGGGAAAGATTGAGGGCAGGAGGAGAAGGGGACGGCAGAGGATGAGATGGTTGGATGGCATCACCGACTCAATGGACATGGGTTTGGGTGGATTCCGGGAGTTGGTGATGGACAGGGAGGCCTGGTGTGCCGCAGTTCATGGGGTGGCAAAGTGTTGAACAGGACTGAGCGAGTGAACTGAATTGAACTGAAGGACAGAATTGAAGGAATTTTGGAGTGTCAGACAATGAATTGACAGTCTGAAAGACTTGGAATTTTAGTTGGCATCTGAGCACTAGATGGAGTAAACAGGATGGATAGGAAATGACAGCTAAGAGTAGAACGCTTGATTTGAGATTATGGTGATGACTATAGGAAGAAGGGTCATAAGGTCATAATAACTGGAGTCATAGTCCAGAAATCAGAACTCTTCAGAGGTGGATGCATCGATTTTGTTGAAAATCATGGTCACAGAGTTTTAGAACAGCCAGAAATGCTCTTGGTGAGGTTGCCCAGGACCCCAGATCCTTGTGCAGTGTTGCTATTCCTCCTTTTATGGTCTCCACACAGGGACTGGGGGACTGAACCAGAGACTGATGCAGAATTCTGCAGGTTTCTGCAAAACATTTCCCAACTCTCCATAAAATGCCAATACTTCTAGCTTCATTATCACACTCACACTCTTCCTAAAAATCTATCAGATCTGATCCCATCAGTGTCACCAGAAACTCAGCTCCCAGGGCATCTTTCAATACAGAGACTTTCAGTCTTTCATGCAGTCTCTGAATTCATCCAGTCCTTCACCTCTCTGGACCAACAGACACTTCTAAAGCACGCTCTGGAACTCATGTGCCCCCATCACCAATCACCTTCAGGATCATCACCTTCTTCTCTGAATGTTACAGAACTAAAATAGCTATTTCTGATGAGAATATTGCTTCTGTTGATGCCCTATTAAGTGGAGGAAACTTCATCTCCCACAAACTTCTTCATTGAGCTCAATATGCTTTAGATGCTTCTTCCTTCCTTCTTCCTCAGTGACATCTGAACAATTATTTCTATCCCCAATTTTGTTTAGTTTTATGAAGCTTATAGCATTAAATCCAGCCATCTACCAACAGTAGTTTTGGTCATTCTGGGTCCCTTCTCTTTTGTGTCTTGAAACTATCAAGAGTTTACTCGAACACTCTCCCCCCGCCCCCAACACCACTCTTGTCATTCCCACATTTTAATATCAATATCAACTCAAGATGAGGCGAAAGATACAACAGATCTATAATCATAGAAAGCACTAAAAAGTAGTCAGATATTCACTCCTAAAAGATATTAAGTTCTAATGGTTTTATACAGACTTTTATTAAAAATCAAAACTAATGATTTCTAAGTTATTTAAACTGACCCAAGACATGGAAAAATACAGAAATCTCCTGAACTTACTTCTATAAAGTAATATATTCTTAACAACAAACCCAGAAAATACTAGCACAAAGGAAATCTAATGTTCAATATTAGGAAGATTACTTGTGTGAATTATGATAGGTATAAAATTCTAAACAAAACAATGCAAAGGAAATTCAGAAATAGTAAATATATATAATGAGAAACACAAAGGTGGCTAAATATTTGGAATTATATAAATTTCATCAGCCACATTAAGTAAAAAGTGAAAAAATAAATTTTGAGACTTTGATGGCAAAAAAGGATTTGATAGCATTCAAAACACATTCAGAATTGCTTAGCAAGTATGGAAAAGGGTTGCCTTGACTTGATAAAGAGTATCCACCAGAAACCTTCAACAAACATCATCCTTAATAGTAAAAAGTATTTACAAATATACCACTAAAGTGAGCAATGAGATAAGGACGCTATTGTCACTGACTTACCAGTGAACAAGCAAGGAATACACAAAGATGGCATGTGGTAAAAAGAAAGACACAACATTATCATTGTGTCTTTGTCATTGCATCTGCTTAGATAACACAAAATAATTAACAAAAATATTTTATGGAAACTGGACCATCCAGTAAGCCGCAGAGTTATAGAGACAGTATAGAAAAAATACTGTTGGTGGTTTAGGTGCTTAAGTTGTGTCTGACTATTGTGACCCCATGGACTGTAGCACGCCAGGCTCCTCTATCCATAGGATTTTCCAGGCAAGAATACTGGAGTGGGTTGCCATTTCCTTATCCAGGGGATCTTCCTGACCCAGGGATTGAACCCATGTCTCCTGCATTGCAGGCAGATTCTTTACCAATGACCTACTTATTTAAATAAGATAAAATAAATAGAAAAATATTTAGCTCATTATAGCAACAGAAATAAATATTAAATAATGAGGAATATCATCCTAACATATTTTCAAAGCTTATTAAACCTTGGGAAAGGCTACTCTAGAACAAACGACGAACTCTTAAGACACTTGATGTGGGAGCAGAACACCCATTATTATTCCCACCTTAAAATTACTTAATCCAGTAGTGGTTTTCTCCTGATGTTAGGCAGTAAACTGTAGTGATAAATCATGTAGACTCTGGAAGCAGAATAAAACTGGCTTCAAATCCTGATTGTACAATATACTAAGCACATTTGTTGATTTCAATCTTCTGAGCCTCGATATACTTAACAAAAAAGGTTGACAATAGCATCTATCTTTATTGGACTGTAGTTACAATTAGGCTGTGTATACATTTCTTGGTACAGTAACCCACCTTGGTTTTTCTCATGGATTCTTACATATCTTCCTAACTGGTCTCTCTATTGCGTTCCTTGGTTCACTATAGTCTGTACCCAATGCAGAGTGATCCTGTTAAACAGTAATTCATATGATGCTATTTTTGGCTCTGAATCCTTAAATGACTTCCTATTATTGGCAGAATAAAAGGAAAGCCCTTAAAGTGGCCTAAATGCCACCCCCCTCCCTTTTTTTTAGTCCCTTGTTACTTCTCTTCTCCTATTCCACTTCCACTTCTTTCTCAGGCACCTGGACTTCATCATTCCCTCTGTTCAGAGCACTCTGCCCTAAGTTTGCTCCCTTGCCTCCTTTGTCTTTTGCTTGGGCAGAAAAACTCCCTGATCATCCTATCTAAAACTGAAAAACAGAACAAAACAAAATCCTAAACCTTCACTCTGATCACCTTCTTTCCCATTTCTTTTTAAAATTCTTGTCCCATTGTGTGTGTGTGTGTGTGTGTTTATGTACACGCAGTTGTGTCCAATTCTTTGCGACCCCATGGACAGTAGCCCTCCAGGCTCCTCTGTCCATGGAATTATCCAGGAAAGAACACTGAAGTGCGTTTCCATTTCCTTCCCCAAGGGATCTTCCCCAGCCAGAGATCAAACCTGAGTCTCTTGAGCCTCCCTCACTGGTAGGTGGGTTTTTTACCAGCTGAGCCACCAGGGAAGCAGGCTATATTCAATAAACATTTGTTGCGTGACTAGAACTACTATTATTATAGCAACACCACTATTAAAGGGAGTTATTGATTTTATTTCCATGTGTTAATATGCTGACTTTAAAATATTGAGTTTTCATTGTGCTTCATCAGCCTATTTTATAGTGATTTTTTTCATTTTGTATCTGCTACTTCCTGGTATATGAAAGTTACCATCCAGTTATCAGTTCAGTTCAGTCGCTCAGTTGTGTCTGACTCTTTGCGACCCCATGAATCGCAGCATGCCAGGCCTCCCTGTCCATCACCAACTCCCGGAGTTTACTCAAACCCGTGTCCATCGAGTTGGTGATGCCATCCAGCCATCTCATCCTCTGTAGTCCCCTTCTCCTCCTGCCCCCAATCCCTCCCAGCATCAGGGCTTTCTCCAATGAGTCAACTCCTCGCGTGAAGTGGCCAAAGTATTGGAGTTTCAGCTTCAGCATCAGTCCTTCTAATAAACACCCAGGACTGATCTCCTTTAGGATGGACTGGTTGGATCTCCTTGTAACTATCCAGTTATAGGGGTCCTTAATTATCCTGATCTATGATTTTTGTTAATATCCTAGGTAGGTCTTTCCCATATGTTTCTTGATATCCATTTCTTTACAATCCTGTACTGTAACAAGCTACAAATTAAAAAAAAAAAAAAGTCACATTTCAAAGCTTGCATTTCAAATCTCTTTCCTATGAGTTCCTTTGAGATCAAACACCAAGATTGAAAAAACCAGCCTCAGCACAACAGTGAGCAAGTGAGTCCATCCAATCTCAGTCAGCAGTTTGGCTCAGTAAGTAAAGGCTTCTCTTACTATAAATATGAATCAGAGTCTCAACACCTATCATCAGTCAAACCTTGGGGGCACAGCTAGGATTTGGAGAAGTTCATAGGAAGTTGTGTAGTCCTGGCTCCAACAGAGGAGTCTCTGTGGTGTATAAACAGTGTGAAGAATGAATAAAAATGATGAAGAACTTTCTCAAAGTTCTGACCAAACAATCTGCCAACTTTTGAGGGGATTACAAGATCCAGGAAAAATTGGCTTTTATGTTAGAGGTTATTAGTCCTCAACAGATAATATTTTCTGGAGGAAGTTTGAACCAAAGAGGCTTCACAGAGATTAGAGGAGTTTAAACATTACACAAATGTGAACAGTCATGGCAGAAAATGAGCCAATAAATCAGTTTTCTTAACTCTTGCTGGCACTGATTAAAACCTGGAGCCAAGGTCCTCCAGTGGCGTGAGATAATCAAAGGCATTTTCTTAGAATGATGTGTAGGTGGTGATTTATAAACTGTAAAACTGCCATGTCATATGGTAAACAAAACCTGGATAACACAATTATTTCCATATATTGCTTCAGTTATAATCCTGATGGAATATATGCTTTAGTTTGTTTGAAATTGCTATAAAATTTATGTACTTTATATTCATGTTTATTTTAATTGTGTTTTCATACCCATTTTCTGATTAGCATGTTAGAAAATAAGTATTACCTCTGGTTCTGCTGATGTTCACCATAATACTACTTAACTAGATTTACTTAAAAAAAGCTTCTGTTTGGGATCTTACTATCTAGTAATAATACTATTTTGATTTGACTGTTGGTAAAGTCACCAAAATATTTTGAATTTCCTAGTGTCAGATGAATATAAACTTATAGTTACAGGTTTTAGATATACAGGATTTAAATATAGTTGTTTGTTAATTCTTCCAACACTCAGGATTTGATCTAACCCAAAGGTAATATATTTTATCCCTCAAACTACTTACCAGTTGTATCTTATGCAGATGGTAATAGAATGAGAATATGATGAGACTCTCAGTCTGAGATAATATGGCTAATATGGCTTCCTGACTTGACAAATAAATGCACCAGATAGAAAGTATGCACTTGAGTTTATCCATAATTTGATTGCAAGGGAATATTGGAGCTGAAATCCAGGTTTTATTCAACCACAGTATTTCAGAAAGACTTTGGAGAGAACTAGGTTCATTGGTTTTAGTAGCAAAACAGTTTTTTTTTTTTTTTTTTTAATTTTTATTTTTATTTTTATTTTTTTTTCCCAGTGGGTTTTGTCATACATTGATATGAATCAGCCATGGATTTAGCAAAACAGTTTTTAACACAGAAATAATAGAAATCTCAATCTAATAACCCAAACTTCTTTAATTGAAGTGTGGAGATGGGTGGAGAAGACAGAGGGTGAAGATTATTCCACTACCACCACGTGCCACTCTGCTGCTCCTGACACACCCCCATTGCACCTTAAGGCTCAGTTGAGGCGTCTTTGAAAAAATGTTCTAACCTATTTAAAAATTCAATTTAAGAATTTATTTTAAATTATTACTGAAACATTAAGAACAAGAGGGCATAGCAGTTTAATGCCTTTATTCACTATTTTTTTGCTATTAATTTTTATTGCTGTAGAGTTGAATTGCAATGTTATGTTAATTTCATGTGTATAGCAAAGTGAGTCAGTTATATGTATATGTATACATATATCCTTTGACTATATGATATACCTGTATGAGATATATATATATATATATATCTCCTTATATGTATGCATATAAGCCTTTGACTGTGTGGATCAAAACAAACTGTGGAAAATTCTTTAAGAGATGAGAATACCAGAGCTTCTTACCTGCTTCCTGAGAAATCTGTATGCAGGTCAAGAAGCAACAGTTAGAACCAGACATAGAACAATGGTCTTGTTGCAAATTGGAAAAGGAGTATGTCAAGCCTGTATATTGTCACCCTGCTTATTTAACTTATATGCAGAGTACATCATGAGAAACACTGGGCTGGATGAAGTACAAGCTGGAATCAAGATTGCCAGGAGAAATATCAATAACCTCAGAAATGCAGATGACACCACTCTTATGGCAGAAAGTAAAGAGGAACTGAAGAGCCTCCTGATGAAAGTGAAAGAGGACAGTGAAAAGCTGGCTTAAAGCTCAACATTAAAAAACTAAGATCATGACATCTGGTCCCATCACTTCATGGCAAATAGATGGGGAAGCAATGGAAACAGTGACAGACTTTATTTTTCTGGGCTCCCAAACCACTACAGATGGTGACTGCAGCCATGAAATTCAAAGATGCTTACTCCTTGGAAGAAAAGCTATGACCAGCCTAGACAGCATATTAAAAAACAGAGATGTTACTTTGCTAATGAAAGTCTGTCTACTCAAAGCTATGGTTTTTCTAGTAGTCACATATGGATGTGAGAGTTGGCTCATAAAGAAATCTGAGTGCTGAAGAATTGATGCTTTTGAACTGCAGTGTTGGAGAAGACTCTTGAGAGTCCCTTGGACTGCAAGGAGATCCAACCAGTCCATCCTAAAGGAGATCAGTCCTGGGTGTTCATTGGAAGGACTGATGCTGAAGCTGAGACTAATACTTTGGCCACCTGATGCGAATAACTAACTCATTGGAAAAGGCCCTGATGCTGGGAAAGATTGAGGGCAGGAGGAGAAGGGGGCGACAGAAGATGAATTGGTTTGAGGGCATCACCGACTCGATGGACATGAGTTTGAGCAAGCTCTGGGAGCTGGTGATGGACTGGGAAGCCTTGTGTGCTGCAGTCCATGAGGTCACAAAGTGTTGGACACGACTGAGTGACTGAACTGACCTGATACATATATCCCTTCTTTTTCAGATTCTATTCCCATGTAGCTTATTACAGAGTACTGAGTAGAGTTCCCTCTGCTACACAGTAGGTTCTTTTTTTTTTTCCACAGTAGGTTCTTATTATTTATCTATTTTATATATAGTCGTGTGTATGCCTGTGTGCTTGCTAAGTCACTTACTCATGTCTGACTCTTCGTGATCATATGGACTTCAGCTTACCGAGTTCCTCTGTCCGTGGGATTCTCCAGGCAAGAATACTGGAGTGGGTTGCATCCAGGGGCTCTTCCTGGCCCAGAGATCAATCCTGCATCTCCTGTGACTCCTGCATTATAGGCGGATTCTTTACCATTGAGCCACCAGGGAAGCCCAGTAATGTGAATATGTCAGTCCTAATCTCCCACTTCAACCCTTCTGCATCCCCTCACTTCCCCTTGGTAACCATAAGTTTCTTTTCTACATCTGTGACTCTATTTCTATTTTATATTAAGCTCATTTGTACCATATTTTTTAGATTCCACTTATAAGAAAAATTATATGATATTCATTTCTCTGTACAGAAATGGAAAAGAAAACAGAGAAGCTATGAAGCCAGGAGATTCCCTAGAATCACATGGTTAATGTTCAGATTGAAACATAGTCCAGTGCTTTTCTTACTACATCAAACTTTAAAAAAAATCGCTCCCTGAAGCAAAGGCAGAACAACCTCACTGGTATTCAAAAAGTGCACATTATAGAAAATAAAATGTCATAGTTTTCTCTTTAAATAGGTAATTTTGAAAGAAGCTCTACTACTTAAAATCTGTCAGCCATTACAGATAGTTGCTCCTTGAGAAAACCTTAATACACCTTTCCAAGATCCAGTCTAATATTACCCAGTAAAACTTCCTGTGATATTTCTAATCTGTTCAATATGGTGGCTACTAGCCACATGTTGAGTGCTTCTCACTTGATCTTAGCCAAAAGGCCGAGAAGCGATGTTGTTGAGTGCTTCTCAAGTGTGACTGAGGAATGAAATATTTTAGTTTACATTTAAGTAGCTACATGTGGTTGGGGGCCATCATGCCAGACAAACCAGGCCCAGGGCTTTACTTCTCTGTAGTCTCATCTTCCATCATATCCTCACCAATCACTTTATGGTTTGTCCATATTACAGTTCAGTTTTATGAATTCACCTGCTATCTCCTGTCTTCTACAAGTTTTGTTAGTATCACTTCCCAGTTCTTCACTTCCCTTGTACTTGCTAATTTCTATTCACCTTTTATATTTGGTGAAAGGAAGCTTTCCTTAAGACAGTGTCTTAATTCTCTAACTCCCTTCTGCCTTAACCCTTAAAGAGCAGCCACCTAAGTAAGCTCTGTCTCTGAATTCATGGTCTTATATATGGAGCACAGTCCTCTGGTCACTTGAGATAGTATGGAATGTCAGTGTTGTTTAGACACTGTTGTTGTTCAGACAGTGTTGTTTAGTCACTAAGTCAAGTCTGACACTTTCGTGATCCCATGGACTATAGTCAGCTAGTCTCCTCTGTCTATAGGATTTTCCAGGCAAAAATACTGGAGTGGGTTGCCATTTCCTTCTCCAGGGGATCTTCTCAACCCAGAGATAGAACCTGCGTCTCCTGCAATCACAAGCAGATTTTTAACCACTGAGCCACCAGGGAAGCCTTCCACCTAAGGTGGACAGCTTTTAATCTACTCTAGTGCAATTATATTTTTAATATCCCTTTCCACTTGTGAGATTATAAGAGTCTCCATGGGAAAAGAAATGAGCTAGCCACAAACACTTGATTTGTCACATGTATTTTGAACAAATTGATATAGGAATATTTAAAAGTTCATTTAAATGCATTAATTATATTTTTGAAAGTTAGGCAGAAAAAAAAAAAAAAAGGATGCTACATGGAAAACTATCATCATCTCTCAAACAGAATGAAAGACTAACTCCACATTTCGGTCCAACCATAGCATGATGAACTGATTAGATGGCACAGTGTTTAGAAATGTATTCTGACAATCAGCAATGATCTAATGATGTTCTGGACTACAGTCATTTACGTGATCATGGAAAAGAAAGTGTACATCTAAGAGACATGTTGAGAATTGGATTGAATAGAGCTGGAAAAAAACCGAGGAACCAGAAATAAGACAGTGTGCCTTTCATAAAAAATACAGAGAATAGGAATAACAAAGATACTACACTTGGGAGCTAAATAAAACTTGGGTTATATAAAACAAAAATGAGAATGGGCTTGTATATTCAGAGGACTATCAAAGTGTGAAATGTCTAAGTTGTACAAGCAGTTGGTAATACATGACTACTGAGAGTGCATTGCAACCGTCAGGCTAGAAGTTGTAGAGATTAGAGCCACAGGATTGACTGGGCTTTTTTTTTTTTTCCATTTATTTTTATTAGTTGGAGGCTAATTACTTTACAGTATTGTAGTGGTTTTTGTCATACATTGACATGAATCAGCCATGGATTTACGTGTATTCCCCATCCCGATCCCCCCTCCCACCTCCCTCTCCACCCGATTCCTCTGGGTCTTCCCAGCACACCAGGCCCGAGCACTTGTCTCATGCATCCAGCCTGGGCTGGTGATCTGTTTCACCCTAGAGAATATACATGTTTCGATGCTGTTCTCTTGAAACATCCCACCCTCGCCTTCTCTTTTAAATGGAGATAAGTTTAGGAAGAAGAAACTGAATAACTATTTAAATATATCCAAGTTATTATTTTTTTTTCTTTTTTTTTATCGTGGAGCATATGGCTGACTTTTTTCCCCCCATTTATTAGTTGGAGGCTAATTACTTTACAATATTGTAGTGGTTTTTGCCATACATTGACATAAATCAGCCATGGATTTACATGTGTTCCCCATCCCCACCCCCCCTCCCCCCTCCCTCCCCATCCCATCCCTCTGGGTCTTCCCAGTGCACCAGCCCTGAGCACTTGTCTCATGCATCCAACCTGGGCTGGTGATCTGTTTCACACTTGATAGTATACTTGTTTCAATGCTGTTCTCTCAGAACATCCCACCCTTGCCTTCTCCCACAGAGTCTAAAAGTCTGCTCTGTACATCTGTGTCTCTTTTTCTGTTTTGCATATAGGGTTATCGTTACCATCTTTCTAAATCCCATATATATGTGTTAGTATGCTGTAATGTTCTTTATCTTTCTGGCTTATTTCACTCTGTATAATGGGCTCCAGTTTCATCCATCTCATTAGAACTGATTCAAATTAATTCTTTTTAATGGCTGAGTAATATTCCATGATGTATATGTACCACAGCTTCCTTATCCATTCATCTGCTGATGGGCATCTAGGTTGCTTCCATGTCCTGGCTGTTCTAAACAGTGCTGCAATGAACACTGGGGTGCACGTGTCTCTTTCAGATCTGGTTTCCTCAGTGTGTATGCCCAGAAGTGGGATTGCTGGGTCATATGGCAGTTCCATTTCCAGTTTTTTAAGGAATCTCCACACTGTTTTCCATAGCGGCTGTACTAGTTTGCATTCCCACCAACAGTGTAAGAGGGTTCCCTTTTCTCCACACCCTCTCCAGCATTTATTGCTTGTAGACTTTTGGATAGCAGCCATCCTGACTGGCTTGTAATGGTACCTCATTGTGGTTTTGATTTGCATTTCTCTGATAATGAGTGATGTTGAGCATCTTTTCATGTGTTTGTTAGCCATCTGTATGTCTTCTTTGGAGAAATGTCTGTTTAGTTCTTTGGCCCATTTTTTGATTGGGTCATTTATTTTTCTGGAATTGAGCTGCAGGAGTTGCTTGTATATTTTTGAGATTAATCCTTTGTTTCTTCATTTGCTATTATCTTCTCCCATTCTGAAGGCTGTCTTTTCACCAAGTTAGGAGACAAAAGGAAGTAGAAACACCAAGCTGACTATTCGTGTGTGTGTGCTAAGTCACTTCAGTCATGTCTGACTCTTTGCAACCCTGTGGACTGAAGCTCACCAGTCTCCTCTGCCTATTCAGAAGTATACAAAAATCAAGTTGAGAGTTTTAAGGAGAGGGGGCACAGTTAAAAGTATTGATTTCCCAAGAGAAACTGAGTTGGAAAGGCATGAGAAATATGAAATTTGAATAGAAAAACTCTTAGGGGGTGTTCTTTGAGATAACACTTCTCCAAATATGCGTTGTATAGAAGTACAAAGAGAAAGTATTGACATTCTATACCTCTCAAGTGACCAGAGGACTGTGTTCCAGATATAAGACCATGAATTCAGAGACAGGGCTTACTATTCTGCATTGTGATTAGGACCAGGAATTTTGCTTTTGTATCTGCTTTTTTTTTTTCCTTTTTTAAGAGATAGAAGGCCAAGGTCTGATTAAAGTTTACCCCTTAAAACTTAATACAAATAGTTTTGAAGAAGCATTTATTATTGGTTTTCTAAAACCTTGACTATTTAATTAAAAAGGACCCATAACCTATAGGGCCTATATGAGAATTTTTTGTAATTGGTTATTCTCTTAGTCTTTAAGGCATGGAATCACACAAAAACTTATGCGCAATACTTACATACTATAGTTACATATTAATAATACTTCCAATACTATATTAGGAAGTGCTCTTCCAAGGAAGTCCCAAGGAGGAAGGGGGGGGAAGAGCCAAAACCTAAAGGCACGTTGCCAATGTCCTCACACTTTGTATCAAGCACAACTTTGCCATTTTTAAGATGTAGCATGAATCACTGCCTCTTAATCTACCTTGGGGTAAAGAAAGCAGAAAAATGCATCTGTCAATTTCCATTTTTATTCCTATTTCACAGGTTTGCTTCATGGGCTATTAACACACCCTCCTCCAAACCAAACACACATACTTCTAGGTTGCATACAAGCATTACTAATGTGTCCCATGATATCTCAAGTCTCAGAAACAATAAGAAAGCATCGGGGAGGAAGGATGAATGTGCCATATGGGTGTAAGCAACACGCAGTCATGTTGGTAAGGCAAAGTCAATAGTCACAGTAACTGGAATGACATAGTGTCCAATGGCTTCAGGGAGATCACGCTAAGAGGTTCTGAAATGGCACTAAGAAAGTATCTGGTACAGTTCACATGTACCAGCCACTTTATTCTCTCTTCTCTGGCCTTAGCACTCAAGGGTGGCTTACATACCATACCTAATTTGAGTTGTACTTTTATGATGGGCTAATTATAGACAGTGAGTGTACAAGTGTGTGAACACTGATATTTTTATTTTTATTTTATTTTATTTTATTTTTTTTTAATATTTTTAGATAAATACACATTCTGGGATAGTTTTAGTAGGAATAGTGATCTGATTCACTTAATAACTCTAATATTAATAAATTATGGTGATGTTTATACTAGCTTTATTTTTGTATAGTTTAACCTTTGAAATCCTATACTCCTAGATAAATCTTTTTATATTTGTTTGGTAAAAATGTGCTCCATCAACCTGATTTGGCCTTTTGCCTTTTTGACCCAACAAAATTTCATGAATACCCCGGGCTCAATTCAAAAGTCACCTTTTTTTTTCTAAAGATGATATTGTATATTGAATTGTACTCAAATTTAAGATCTTAAGTCCCTTTTTATGGTAAAAATTGAAGACAGTCAAAATTACCCATGAATATTATTTAAATCACCCACTAGGAATGGTATCAAATACACATACCTATAAGTATGTATATATGTGTATGTATGTGTATATATGAGTATATGCATGTGTATATATGTGCACACACATGTATGTATATACATATATGTACACATGTGTGTGTGTGTGTGTGTGTGTGTATAGGTATATATATGACTTCCCTGGTGGCTCAGATGGTAAAGAATCCACCTGCAATACAGGAGATGTGGGTTTGATCTCTGGGTTGGGAAGATCCCTGGAGAAGGGAATGGCTACTCACTCCAGCATTCTTGCCTGGAGAATATCGTTTACAGGGGAGTCTGGTAGTCTCCTGCCAGACAGTCTATGGGGTCGCAAAGAGACAGGCATGACTAAGCAGCTAAGTACACACACATGCAGGCTGGCAGGATGAGATGGCTGGATGCATCTCCGGTGCAATGAGCTTGGGAACTTGGGTAAACTCCGGGAGATGGTGAGGGACAGGGAAGCCTGGCGTGCTGCAGTCCATGGAGTTGCAAAGAGTTGGACGTGACTGGGTGACTCTACAACAACAAATATATACATACATACATATATATCTACACACACACACATGTATATAATTTGTCTATACAAACCAAAAGAAATTCAGTAATCTTGGTGTAGGGTAGTCAGTTTTCTCTGTGTGGCTCCATGTCTCAAGAAAGCCTTATAATCAGTCACATATCATTTCTATCATTTTTGCTGTTTAGTTTCAGGTTTACTTGTATCCATTATTTCCTTAATAGAATTATATTAGGTGTGTGACTCAACTCCACGGATCCAGACCTTCTCAAAAAGACTGGCCATCTCTTCTCTGTGCTTTTATTTCACCCGCTTTATGCCATCGGCAGGCACTGTATCATATTTATCGTTTCTATTTGAGGACATGCAGCAGTGAGGCATTCCCTATAGCTTCCATTTGGATATAATGTTTTGTCTTCTTAGGTAGTTGCTAAGGTTAGAAGTAAAACTAGGAAGGACTTAAATAGAATATAATAGAAAAGTATTATGAATAATAACATTAAAAAATTGCAACAGCTCTAGGTTTCTTGTAATTTGCTTAGTAAAAATCCACTCCCTCGATTTGATCTTTTAGCTGAAGATGACTGGTTCCTGGATCACAAAGCTGAGAAAGCGAACAGCAGTCATGGTTCTAGGGGAACCCTGCTGGGTAACTCCTTCCTTGACAAAACAGTTTTCCCCCTGGAAAAGCTTCTTGATACTTTTCTCTACAGTTGCATAGCACTGTAGTTGGTTTTCTCCAGAGCCATCCCCTCGACTAGAAGGTGAAAGAAAGCAGGGATTCTTTTGTCTGTGTGTCCCTAATGTCCAACACTGTTTAGATGATAATGGTTCTCAAAAAATGTTTGAAGATAATAACCAAAATTTTTAAAGTTTAGCTTTCTTCCACATAAAGTCTTGTCAACTTTTTCAAAATAGATTATATTAGATTAAATTTCATTAACTGACAATGAGGATAATTTATACTTACTCTGCATTTGTAATTGTTATGTTATAAAACAGAATAATGATGAATTTAAACTTCATTCCTAATAAGAAGGTTTTTATCTATCATTAAAAACAATGTGCTGCTTAGATGATTCACAATATTGTTTATGTCCATACTAAGCTCGAAGAGATAATTAAACCCCCGAGAGTGCTCACCCAGAGCGCTGATAAATGTTTATTAACTAATATGGATCTGCTAAAGATAACAAAAGACAATATATAGTGGGCCATTTAAAATCAGTTGGTGTCTAGCTCTAGAGATGAATTTTTCCCATTGCATTGCTCCATAGCCTGAATATAGCTTCAACTGAATAATGAAATCCAGGACTCTCTTAAGCAAAATTCTCTAATGTGATCTTGAAAGAGAACACTGTTGAACAACAAGTTTCATCACAAACTCCACACTGAATATTTTTTTCTTAACAAACTTAGGAAACCTTTGGCTTGATAATAGCTACTCCTTGGACATCAGAATTTAATTAGGCAATCTAGTATTGGACATGAGATAAAGTAAATGGATAGTTAGTAACCTTAGATCATATGGCATGAAATAAATCATAACACAAGACTTCTTCCATTTACTGTCTTCTACAGTGTGATACTAAATTGGTTTGAGATAAATGGTTTCTATCATATGCCTCTGTTCAGGATAAAAACCAGAAAATGATACTATTAATATCCTGAAGTCGCCTCATTATTCAGGAAGATTAGAATAAAGAACTGAGATAACAAGTCTATAGATTGTTTTCCTAGCATATTAAAGGCCTTTGCTAATGACTACAAAGTTTAGGATCATTTATATAAATCAAAAAATGTGAATATGTTAGTGGTGTAAAGTGATTAGGAATATATTTCAATGATAATTTAAGGTTTCTTACATACTTCTAAAAGTTTTCCTCTTGCAAGTTCATGAAGCAATGAATTTGGTGTTGTAAACTTATTTAATATATTAAAATATATAAGAAATCTTCAATAATAGTTTTAATTCAGTCATTTATATTTATATAAATTATGAAGTAAATTACACATATGATAAATTATACACATGATCTTTCATGATTCTAGGTAATTATTTTAGAAAGAGTAATTAAATTACTTTTGAAATTGTTATAATGTGTCTGGTAAATGCTTTATAAAATTTAGAGCAACCCTAAGATAAGTAATCGAATGGGTGATGATAATAGTTTTGTTTCGGATCATGTAAGCCAAAGAGGTCATTTTCCTTCCTGTAAGCAGAACTCCAGGTTAGTATCCTTTCAGAGATATGAGTTTCCCTAACGTGGACATAACAAATTGATATTGGAAACCAATTAAGACTGTGAATCCCACCCTGTTTGAAGTATCATGTTTAAGAGTTATTCATCTTCCTAATTCTTCTGCCCTGGCAGAGTGACCTAGAATGTCTATGCAAGAGTTGAGTTTCCAATGTAATACAATTTTAGTTTTCTAGCAGAGAAAGAGCAAATTTCTTTTGAGTTCATAGGTGGCAGAAAAATTTAACAATTAATAAATGCAGTAAAAAATTGTGAATAAATTAATACAAATAACTTATTTTACCAGAAAGATCTTGATAAATTTTGAAAATCATATAATCATACTCTATTTTTAAATTTATCAGAACTGTCTATTTTTGATAATTTTATTTTTTGTTACTTGAAGGTATTTATTTGCTTAGCATGCTACAGGTAACAGATGCTGAAAGTGCTAAAAATACTAATGTTATTTTCAAAGAAAACAAATGCAAAGTGTTTTTAAAAGCTATTTTGGTACTCTGTTTAAAACATAGGGTGGTTGGCTGTGGTCAGAGTGGAGGGGGTTGCTGAGGGAAAAATGAGTTATTTGTGAGAGGGGTGATGATATTATATTTCCAAATGTACTGAAGATGAACTTTATATCAAAAAGTAAAATCCAGGCAGGTAAATGAAGCTATTAGCTTCACAGATTATGATAATTCTGATTTTCAACGTGGCTGACTACCAACAAACTTATTTCACCTCTACAAGAAGTTGTGTTGTTAAAATTATAATTTAAAAAATTATTGCAGTATAGTTGATTTACACTGTTGTGTTCATTTTTGTTCTACAGCAAAGTGACTCAGTTATATATGTATGTAGCTATATATACATATATATTCTCTTTTTTATTGGAGTGTAATTGCTTTACAATGTTGTCTTCGCCTCTGCTATACAATGAAGTGAATCAGCTGTGTACATAGATCCTCTCCCTCTTGAATCTCCTTCCTATCCCCCAATATATTTTTTTCCATTACGGTTTATCACAGGATATTGAATATAGTTCCCTGTACTTTAGAGCAGGATCTTGTTGTTTACCTCTCCCGTATATACTAGTTATCATCTGCTAATCCCAAACTCCCAATCCTTCGCTTCCCACCCCACCTCCCCCTGGCAACTACAAATCTGTTCGCTATGTCTGTGAGTCTGTCTCCATCTCATAGATATGCTCATCTGTGTTGTATTTTAGGTACCACATATAAGTGATGTCATATGGGATATGTCTTTGTATTTCTGACTTACTTTGCTTATAAAATCATGATTCTTACAACAACAGCAATAAGAAACCCTAACCTACAACCCACAAATCAAAAACAAAATAAAATAAATATCACCCACAAAGAAAGTCAACCTACCGCACAACAAATGCCCTGGTAATGCTGCTAACTCAAACCAAATAGTAATTATGAGGGCAGGCATGGAAACCAGCAGACAGAGTTACATCTGATCACAAATCAGGCCTTGCCTTTATGCTTTCTGCCACAGTCAGGGCCATAATCATAGTGCCCCATTTAGCTGCCACGTCTGGGTCAAAAGACATATTCAGAGATCCAAATAAGCATTCTGAGTAGGAGCAAACTATTGACCTATGAACATCTTTATTTGCGTGTTGATTTTTATTCAATATACAATTTCAATTTTAGATAGAACATACATAGTTGTAGTTCTAGAATAATTTTGCAGCAGGAGTATGTTCTACCATTGACTTTATTCCAATTACTCCAATTTGGTATATTCCTGAAACTTTTGAAAATGGCACATGAGAAGCATGTACTCAAAGAGTGAAAAGTAGCAGGTGAGGTTCAGAAACAGAGAAGTCTCCTTTAGGCTGAAGTCTATCATACTTATGCTTTTCTCATAAAGAGCAAGAACTAGAGTATCTCTAAGAACCTGGAACACTTGAAGATTCAGTGACTCTGCACATTTTTATATACGTGTCAGATTTCAGATTTTTAAATATAGCAACAAATTTCCATCTTTGCTTTGAATATCTAGAAACTAAGGCTTATTGGGCATATCCCAGGGCTTAGTCTCTTAAGTTTTAAGAACTAGCTCTTGTATAATTCTATACACTGATCCAATTTAATAACAGAGAAAGTGATACAGGGCACTGTGGTTAATTGCAGAAAATGACAGTCAATGACTGTTTTCGGAGGTCTGGGAAGCCATCTGAAAGATCAAACAGTACACAAAACTAGGTACAGTGTGTTGTAATTAAGCATAACAGCTAATGGCCCTCAAACAAAACTCTGCTGGAAGACACAGTGATTAGAGGCCCCTGCAGGTTAATAATTAGAAGCATCTGAGCACAGAAGCAATTAATATAGGGAAACTCTCCCAGGAGGAAAGGCTGAGCAATAAACAAAATAAGCTTCTTTCCAAATCCCCATTAAAAAAAAAAAGTCTGTATTAATAAAAAGTCACCAAACCCAGACTTTTAAGGGTGCATGTAAATACTTATATTTAGTTTGTTCTGCATCTTTTAAATTCACTGTACTCGTAGACGTTTCATTCAATGTAATCAGGAATGATTGTTATCCTTCATTTACCAAGTGAGGATCAAACAATTTGAAGCTCTTCAGGATCAGGTATGATAACCAGTAGTGATGATTTGCTAGGCAAAACAAAGACCACCAACATTGAATTTATGTCTAAATTTTGAGAATTTTTAAAATGAAAGCCTCCAAAAACCTATGTTTTTTCAAATTACCAGCCATACTAACATGTTGAGTAAACTATAAGCGAAAATGTTCTAATTGTTAAAGTGTGAAACTGCTTCCATTTTCATATAGAAACATTTAATCATTTTGGTACAGCAAGATTTTCTATATCCGATAAGTACTTTTGGTACACATCAAAATATGTTCAGTTGGCATACATTCTTCTATTTAGTGCTGATCATCTTTTAATCATTACTGTGTGTATGTATAGGCATTTCACATTTCCAAATTATGTTCATTTTAGCCATCTTAAATATATAATGTTCAATTAGATCCCACTGTTCATTTTCTGTTCCAAGCTGATTGCAAAAGTAGATGTGTTGAGACTATGTAGCAAAGGCTAATGTATTCCTAAGCAAAATGGAAAAATGATAAACCAGGGAAAAGAGAGACATTAAAGGACATTAAAGGACTGTTCTGGCCATGTGACCTAATCATTAAAAAACACTTCCAGGGAAAAAAATCTCAAACGTTACAGATATACAGATTCATGAATTATGTATAATCATAAAGGCCCCTGGAAAACATGTTAAATTCAAGCCTTAAATCATTACTTTGAGAACTACTTCTATTATTTTTCTTTGTCTTATAATGAATAATTTGCATCAGAATCCCAATACATTTATATCCTACAGCAAAATTTACTTGGTCAAATATGAAAGGTATCATATCCCATTTTCAATTTGTTTTTGCTTTCACTTTTTTAACTAATATTATCCTTTGTTCCTGGGGCAGATGTTGAACAGTTTAGAACATGATGGTTCAGATTTCTGTTAATTATAATCTTAGTCAACTATGAAAAAACACTGTAGTCAGTAAAGGTGCTATAAAATATTAGCTTCATTATTAGTATCATAGAATCATCTTATTAAGCGACAGCTTCAGAACATCTCCCCTCAAATACAATCCATATCAAGTTTGTTCTATTACCACAGCTCTGGCTTCTTGAATGTGTTCAGCAGCCTTTAACTTCTAGATCTGAAATGACTTCAGAGACCTTTAAAGATGTATTCTGTTCTCTGGGTTTATCCTATTGCCACATCTTTTTATCGTTGTTTAAATTTGATTTTTTTTTCTCTTCTTATTTCTTCCAAGGAAGATGTTAAACTTACTGGAATTGTTTAGATTTTTCCCACTGTCATCTATTCTCTAGCACTTTCATAGTCCCAGGCACTCACTTGGGAACTGGTTAAAATGCAGATTATTAGAGTTCTACCCCAGACCTATTAAATCTGAAGTTTCACTTTAGTTTTAGGTGATCCAAACACACATTAAAGTTTTAGAAGCATTGTCAAAGTCACCACATAGACACAGATATACACGTCAAAAATACTTTGGATTTGGTTTCATACCACATTTATAAAGTGAGTATCAGAATAAATAAAGTGATATGAATTTTTTATTTCTTAGTGCATATAAAAATTGTTTACTCTACATTGTAGTCTATCATGTGCAATAGAATAATGTCTGAAAAAGTATATGCCTTAATTAAAAAGTACTTTATTGCTAAAATATGCTAACAATCATCTGAGCCTTCAATGAGTCCATCTTTTTGCTTGTGGAAGGTTTTGCTGATTTTGATGGCTGTTGACTCATCAGGTCGGGGTTGCTGAAGATTGAAGTGGCTGTGATAGTTTCTTAAAATGAGACAGTAATGCAGTTTGCTGCATAGAATGGCTTCCTTTCATGAATAATTTTCCTGGGGCACGCATGCTATTTGATAGCATTTTATCTCTGGTAGATCTTCTTTCAAAATTGGAGTCAGTGTTTTCAAACTCTGTTGCTGCTTTATAAATTAAGATGATGTAATGTTCTAAATATTTTGTTGTCATTTCAGCAATCTTTACATCATCTTTACCGGGAGTAGCTTCCAGCTCAAGCAACCACTTTCTTTTCTTATACCTTATATATGAAGGAGCACCTCATTTACTGAAGATTCAAAACAAGATTGCAGCATGTGTCACATCTTCAAAATACTGCTAAATCTATTATTTCCACCACATCTGCAGTTATTTTCTCCCCTAAAATCTTGCCCCCTCCAAGTCATCTGTGAGGGTTAGAATCAACATCTTAAAAACTCCCGTTGATGTTGACCTTTGGATCACTTCCCATGTATCCTGAATGTTTTTAATGGTGTCTATTATGGTGAATCCTTTTCAGAAGGTTTTCAATTGTTTAGCCCAGATCCATCGGAGGATGAATATCTATGGTAGCTGTAGTCTTATATATAAGGCTTAATAAGACTTGAAAAATCAAAATTATTCCTTGATCTACGTGCTGAAGAATGGATGTGGTGTTAATAGGCATAAAAGCAACATTAATTTTGTTGCACATTTCCATCAGAACTCCAAGGCGATCAGGTGCCTTGTCATTGAGCACTCATATTTTGAAAGGTGTATTTTTCTTCTGAGCGATACATCCCAACAGTGTGCTTAAAATATTCAGTAAACCATGTTGTAAACAGATGTGCTGTCATCCAGCCTTTGTTGTTCCATTTATAGAGTACTGGCAGAAGAGATTTAGCAAAATTCTTAAGAGCTCTAGAATTTTTGGAATGATAAATAAAGTGAGCATGGCTTCAACCTAAGATCACTAGCTGCATTAGCCCCTAACAAGGGAGTCAGCCTGTCCTTTGAAGCCTGGAGGCTAGGCCTTGACTTCTCTTTTTTAGCACTGGAAGTCCTAGATGGCATATACTTCCAGTATAAAACTGTTCCATCTACATTGAAAATCTGTTGTTCAGTACAACTGCCTTCCTTAAATATCTTTGCTAGAACTAGGTAAATAACTGCAGCTTCTACATCCGCACCTGCTGTTTCACCTTGCATGCTTAGTTATGGTTACACCTCACGAACCTCTGTTATCTTTAAACTTTTCTCCTGCTCCTCACCTCTCTCAGCCTTTGTAGAATTGAAAAGATTTAGGACTTGGCTCTGGATTAGGCTTTGGCTGAAGGAAATCTTTGGATGGTTTGATCTTTTACCCAACTGCTAAAATTTTCTCTGAATAATCAGTATATTTGTTTCATTTGCTTATTATCCATGTGTTCAACAGAATAGTACTTAACATTTTCAAGAATTTTTCCTTTACATCCACAGCTTAGGGGATAAGCTTTCAGCCTATTCTGGTTTTCAATGCTGAGCTTAACCATTTTTAGCTTTTGATTTAAAGTGTAAGACGGTGACTCTTCCTTTCATTTGAACACTTTAGAGGTCATCGTAGGGTTATTAATTGCCCTAATTTCAATATTATATCTAAGGAAATAGGGATGACTGAGAAAAGCTGTAGAAACAGGGGAACAGCTGGTAGGCAGAGCAGTCAAAACACAAACATTTATTGCTTAAATTCATCATCTTATACAAGCACGATTTGCAGTGCTCGGAAACAATTATGATAGTAAATTAAAGATTACTGATCACAGATTAACATAGCAAATATGATAACATGAAAAGTCTGAAATACTATAAGAATTGCTGAAATGTGATACAGAGACACAAAGTGAGGAAATGATGTGTGAAAAATGGTGTTGATAGACTCACTGGACACAGTGTTGCCAAAGATCTTCAGTTTATAAGAAACAATATCTGGGAAGCACAGTAAAATGAGGTGTGCCTGTATTGGCTTAAAAATGAACACACTGTGTGTTCCCTCCCTTCTGCACATTTCCCTTGACTGCCCTTTCATTATAAAAGAGTCAGTTCAAACTGGCATGGAAATTCATTAGCACAATAGAAGTTTACATAAAAGTAGAACCAGAGGGATCACCTGATGGATCTTTTGCTGAATAAATCTTGTGGCTTGTTTCAACTGAAAATTAAATTTAAAATAAATCAGCTTTATATTTAAGAATATTTTTCAGTTACCCCCCTTACATTTTTGTTATTCCAGCTGAATATCTTAATTCTTTAAAAATTTTTTGAAACCATAACCATATTTCTTTTTCAGCCTTATTTCTATTTTTACAGTATCTGTGGGTATCTGAATAAGCACAGAATGCTTATGTGCAGGATGAAGTCCTAAACCCCTTCCCCAATTATGAGAAGCTTCTTCTCCCCACTGAATAAGTGATAAAAAAAAAGAGGTAGTTGGCGAAATTTTACTTGGCAATCTTGGTTTACAATTTTTAATATTTGTCTTAGCTCATATTTTGTTATTTGGTGTTACGTTCCATCAATGCTTCAAATGTTATTGAATATAAAACAAAGATCAGATCATATTTCTTTTATTTTACATTTATTTCCATAGGAAATATTCTAAGAGATCCTAAATCCTTTCCATTGTAAGCTAATAATATAACATCAGAATTAATGAATAAATGTTAATATTTTGCTATGTCTTTGCTTTTCTTTCAAACAGCCATTGATAAAGTGGTGATAATAAATAAATAAATCTCCTTTGTGTCAATTTTTATCTTATTTTCTTTAGGAGCAGTTGCTTAAGTGGCTCAGTGGTAAAGAATGTGCATGCCAATGAAGGAGACATGGATCGCTGGGTCAGGAAGATCCCCTCCATAAGGAAATGGCAACCCACTCCAGTATTCTTGCCTGGAGAAGGAATCCCATGGATAGAAGAGCCTAACAGTCTACAGGGTGGCAAAGAGTCAGACACAACTGAAGTGACTGAGCACAGAGTTGAAAAGTTTCTTTCACTTAATTCTGTATCCATCTCCTATAAACTTTCTTGAAGTCTCTCAAAATAAGGGAATGTATATAGTGTTCCATGAGTCATAATGGTGGAATGCTCTGAATTGAATCGAGTCGGTAAAGAACCTGCCTGCCAATATGGGAGACCATCTGCAATGCAGGAGACGAGAGTTTGATCCTTGGGTGGGAAAGATCCTCTGGAGAAGGAAATGGCAACCCAGTCCAGTATCCTTGCCAGGAAAATCCCATGGACAGAGGAGCCTGGTGGGCTACAGTCCATGGGGGTCACAGGAATCGGACAGGACTTAATGATTAAACTACCACCACAAATTTCATATGTTAAAACTCTCATCTCCACTGTGACTGTCTTTGGAGACTGAGCTTTAGGGAGGTAATAAAGGTGAAGTAGCATCATGAGTTTGAGATTCTAAGCTGCCAGGATTGGTGGCCCTCTAAAAAGAGAAAAATAAAGACCTTTCTCTGTCCACTGACACGGGAAGGAGAGGGTATGTGACTACGTTAAAATGGTTTTCAAGTAGGAAGGGAGTTCTCACTGGAATCCACCCATGCTGTACTCTGATCTTGGACTTTCAGCCTCTAGAAGTGTAAGAAAATAAATTTTTGTTGTTTAAGTTACCCAGTTTATGGTATTTTGATATGTCAGTGATAGGGTTGAGGGCAGGCCACCCCAAAATATACCACTTTGACATATTGATTATTTTGAATTAAAGTTACTTGAGAAATGGCTAGTGCAAGAAGAACACGCTGACCCTTCTTTGTCCTCCTGAGAGCAGGAAATAAATTTCTCATCTGAAGGTGTCCTCCCCATGCCAGGAGGATAGGAGGCATTTTATTGCCAGAGATAGGGTATTCAAGGCCATATAAACAAACTTTATTACTTTACTATCCCAAGCAAAAAACCCTTTGTTTTGTCGAATCTTCGAAAAAATTGTTTGTCTAAAAAGCATAAGAGCTACCTGCTCTGGTCACTTCTTTGAGTCTCATATCTTTGGTGTTCCAGTATGTACAAAATTAAATTGGACAGTTTTCTCCTGTCGATCTGTTTTATGTCAATTTAATTATTAGGCCAGAAAAGAAGAGAGGGAAAAAAGACCTAAAAGGCTACAGGAAATTTTCTTCTCCCTATAGGAGTTTTAACAGACTAAGTCAGATTTTGGTATTGAGAGATAAGATCTCAGACTGAAATGAGAATGCGTGCACGCTCAGTTGCATCCTACTCTTTGTGACTCCATGGTCTGTAGCCTGTCAGACGCCCCTGTCCATGGGATTTTCCAGGCAAAAATACTGGAGTGGGTTGCCATTTCCTTTGCCATGGGATCTTCCTGACCCAGGGCTTGAACCCACATCTCTGGCTTCTCTAGCATGGGCAGGCAGATTCTTTACCACTTTGCCACCTGGGAAGCCAAGGAATGAGAAACATTGGAAACTGGAGGAAAGGTGACCCATGGTATAAAACAACAAAGAACTCCACTGAACTGTATTGTATTATTGTGAAAGGTAGAATTTTAAGCTATGAAACTGAATATTTAGCTGAGGAGATTTTTCAGCAAAATATCGAAGCAGCAGCTTTGTCCCTGATAGTTGCTTATGGTGAAATATGAAAGAAGAGAAGTGAGTTGAGAAGTAATTATTAAGCAGAAAGGAACTGGAACTTGAAGATTTGGAAAATACTTAGTTGACCCATATCACCAAAAAGAACTAGAAATCATGTTGTGAAGAAACCAACAAGGATATGGCTGGACGAGTACTTAATAAAAGCTTATAAGATTATACTTGATAAAGTTTGAACTAGATAGGACAAAATGAAGGATGATTGTTGGAACGTTTGACAGGACAAAACAACAGACCAATTTGGCTGTGAAAGTGCTCTATTCTTAAATATGAGGGGGAAATGACCCTGAAGGTGATTCAGAGATCATCAAGGCATCTCTTTGGTTTCAATAGGCCAGACCTAACGGCCTCTGCCTTAGGGCGTGGACCCCACCATAGCAGAGCTGTAGGAATGAGACCCAAACCTAGAATGGTGTGTGTGTGTGTGTGTGTGTGTGTGTGTGTGTGTGAGATGCTGTAGCCACAGTGGGCCTGGAGTATGTAGCCAAAGAAGATCATTCCTGAGCCTGAAGATCTAACGGAAATTGCCTTGCTAGTTCTTGGACCTGCTTGAGACTTGCCATTTCTTTCTCCCTTCTGATTTAACCCTTTTGGACTGGAATGATCAAATCTATGCCTTTCCCATCATCGTTTTGGGAGGTAATCACATGTCTGGTTTCACTGGTTTACAGCTGGAGAGAAATTTTGTCTCAGAATGAATCCCACCTCTGGTCTTATTCATATCTGACTTAGATATTTTGGTGAGACTTCAGATTTTAGAGTTGATGCTGAAATGAGTTAAGATTTATGGGACTGTGAGGTTAGAATGTGTTTTGGGTGTGAGAAGGACATGAATTGGGGGGGTTTGGGGTGGAACAATATGGACTGAATTCACCACATCCAAAATCCATGTTGAAGCCCTAGCCTGCAATGTGACTGACTTTGGACAGAGGGCTTTAAAGAGGTAATTAAGGTGAAATGAGGTCATAAGGGTAAGTTCTTAATCCAATAGGATTAGTGGCCATTTAAGGAGAGGAAGAGAGAGATCATGCTCTCTCCTCAAGTGTACACATCAAGGAAAGGTCATACAAGCACACAGGGAAAGATGGCCATCTGCAAGCCAGCAAGAGAGTTTTCTCCAGAAACTGACTATGCTGGAACTCTGATCTCAGATTCTCAGGCTTCATAACTATGATAAAACAAATTTTTATTCTTTAAGCCACACCATCTATGGAATTTTGTTATGGCAGCTGAAGCTAAGACATCAGATATTTATAGAATATCTATTGTTAACTCCTAGTACTTTTGAAGATACAGAGTGCTTAAAACAAAAACAAAAACAAAATCTGTCTCATAAGTTACTTCAGACAAGTCAAAAGGCTCTAGGTTTGTATAGCAATGACTAGGTTTCTATTTATCTCCTTTCCTCCTCCAGCCTCATATTCTAAAATATTTGTTTTCTTTCCCTCTTGACTGCTCAGTATTCTAGAACTTTTATAGCACCTTGAGAACAGAATGCAAAATGAATTAGGCTTGTTTGCAGGCCTAACATATTATACTGAAGGAAAAATGAATTTACGTGTGTATTGTTTGCATATAATTCATCCTATTGTCCTTTGACCAGAGCCAGAATATTTCTGAGAACAACCTTTAAGCTAACAATAACAAGTTGGTCCATGCAGAAGAACTTCAATATTACATTTCCTGGCCTATGCTACTGCTATTAGAAGCTCTGATTTTCAAGTACTATTAAAATAATATTATCTTATGTTACATGTTCTTGTATAAAATAGTTGTGTATTTGTATGTCTTGAAAAACATGAAAATATTCAGGTTTGGGCATTTGACTTTTAATTTATAGAAAATATAACATACCCTCTTAGGGTTTTGAATTTTTTTTTCTTGAGTCCAAATATTTTCTGAAATAACAATATCTGGGAAAAGGTTTTCCTCGACAGCTCAGCAGGTAAAGAACCTGCCAGCAATGCAGCAGACAGGGATTTGATCCCTGGGTCAGAAAGATACCCTGAAGGAGGAAATGGCAATCCACTCCAGTATTCTTGCCTGAAGAATCCCATGGACAGAGGAACTTGGCAGGCGATAGTCCAAAGGATTGCAAACAGTTCGACACAAATGAGCACACATGCACAATCTGGTAGAAATCCATTTATTGACATTTTTAGGAGTCCAAACAGCAACTATTTATACTATTATTGTGCCAACATTATCATTCTGGGAGAAACTACTAGCAATTTCTAGATGCAGTGAAATAGTAAGAGTTTGGTGAATTTTACTTCCTGATCATAATTTTTCTCTTTAGTGGTCTTATTCCATTGAATAAGACTTAGACCTGGACATGGAACAAAGGACTGGTTCAAAATTTTTAAGGAAGTACATCAAAGCTATATGCTGTCACCTTGCTTATTTAACTTATATGCAGAGTACATCAGGTGAAATGCTCGGCTGGATGAAGCACAAGCTGGAATCAAGATTGCTGGGAGAAATATCAATAACCTCAGAGATGCAGATGACATCACCGTTATGGTAGAAAGTGAAGAGGAACTTAAGAGCCTCCTGATGACAGTGAAGGAGGAGAGCGAAAAAGTTGGCTTAAAACCCAGCATTCAAAAACTAAGATCATGGCATCCAGTCCCATCATTTCATGGCAAATAGATGGGGAAACAATGGAAATAGTGACAGACTTTATTTTTCTGTGCTCCAAAATCACTGCAGATCGTGACTGCAGCCACGAAATTAAAAGAAGCTTGCTCCTTGGAAGAAAAGCCATCACAAAACTAGACAGCAAACTAAAAAGCAGAGACTTTACTTTGCTGACAAAAGTCCATTTAGTCAAAGCTATAGTTTTTCCAGTAGTCATGTATAGATGTGAGAGTTGGATCATAAAAAAATCTGAGCGCTGAAGAATTGATGTCTTTGAACTGTGGTGTTGGAAAAGACTCTTGAGATTCCCTTGAAAAGCAAGGAGATCAAACCAGCCAATCCTAAAGGAAATCACTCCTGAAGGACTAATGTAGAAGCTGAAACTCCAATACTTTGGTGACCTAATGTGAGGAACTGACTCATTGGAAAAGACCTTGATGCTGGGAAAGAATGAAGGCAAGAGGAGAAGGGGATGACAGAGGATGAGATGGTTTGATGGCATCACTGACTAAACTGACTTGAGTTTGAGCAAGGTCTGGGAGTTGGTGATGACAGGGAAGCTTGTTCCTGCAGCTTCAGTCCATGGGGTTACAAGGAGTCAGACATGACTGAGTGACTGAACTGAACTGAAACCATTATCTTTGCAATATTGTGTTATACCAGCAGTAGGAAATTAATACACTGTGCGTAGGAAGGGAAGGATGTTCAGGTTTAAATCATTAAGCACGTAAATCACAGAAAGAATGATTCTATTACACATGTACTATCTCAATCAAGTGTTCCCTCTGGGTCAGCTTTGTCATTGACTAACTGGGTTACCAGCAAGTCACTTCACCTGACTGAACTATGTGCGTTCTTCTATTGACTGTGAAGGAATTAAACAGGATCATCACCTCATCATCTCAAATTTTCTTTACTAATCTCACGTCTCTTTCAAGGCTTTCCCCATTCATTTTCTATTTAAATTTTAACAAACTTTAATTTTGTTTGCTTGGATTATGGGAAAATAGGTGCATTAAAACTGAATTTTCAAATAATTACCATTTTGTTCTCCCCCGTGTATCTCCCTCCTCCCCACCTCTTGTATATGAACTTTTGTGATGGGCAGTAGAGGAAGTGGAGGAACATGGTCTTTCCACTGGCTTGAGAATTAGAGTATAAAGACCCTCTTGGCTTTAACCATCTGATTTAAAATAAAACCATGCCAACCCAACACCTGGAAGTTTTTATCAAGTAGTTTGAGAAAAAATCAGGAGCACCCTCAGGATTTCTCGGTAAGATTTCTGGACAATAATGAATAATTAACTGAAAAAAAAAAGATTCAAGAAGCTTGATGATAGCTTGAGAATGAAATAATGTGTCCCCAGTTTGGTTTTGGAAGATTCTTAATGGGTGAGATGAAGTATGGGCTGACAAAAACAAAGTTAATTGTTCTTAGAAGTCAAAGGTACTTTTTTCTTTTATTGGTCTGAAAACAAACAACTGACTTTTACATCAAGTCTTTAACCCAAAGCCTTTGTTTAACCTAATGGCACTTAAATTCCTTTACTCAATTTCCCAGAGTGACTTATCTCCTCAGTCAATCAACAGTGACTGGCCCGCTCTCCTGCTCCCCTCTCTACCTTGGGGGTCTCAGGAAAAGGACCATTTTTGGGGCTTACTTGTGTTATGCTTCTGTTTGGCTCTTTCTCCATTCTATTTATCTTAGCTAGTGCCACTCTCTATTTCAAGGCCACCAGGGTCAGTAATCAAATTAGGAGGTGATCAAAGCCTTTTCTTCCTGGGTGGTAAATTTCAGAATACCCAGTCTGTGTCTGGTAATTGGAAAGATGAACCAATAGAGACCGTTTCCTCACATTGACAGCTTTTCTGTCAAATGAACAAATCTTGTCAGAAAGTTTTCAGGGCAAAGTATATATTTAAAATGTGTGTTGCTGCTCGTGTTGTTTCGATTATTTCCATTTCTGCAACTGGAAGTACAAGGTGCTCTGTGGAAGTCAGATGTGCCTCAGGTGTTCAGAAAGCAACTGTTCAGTTCATCTCTCAATTTGAAGAATATTTTACAAAAGAAATTGGAAATTCAAATGAAAGTTTTTTTTTTGCTGATTATAGAAGGGGATTTATTGTTTTTAAAATACTGAATGTTCTCAGCAGTCTGTAATGAATCCAGACAATACATAAAAATAAAATAATTTCTATGATTTACAAGTTATTCAATATATCTTTCTTCCAGACCTGAAATAATTAAAATATTTATGAAGCTTTTTCCCTTGCCCTAGAGCATGTGAACTTTGCCTTAGAAGAGGCTTAAATATTGACTGATCCATTGTAATGTGACATTTATTAACCTTTGTAACATTTAATGTGCACTGAAAGTAATCTTAGTTTAACATGCTTCTGAACAGTAAGAAGTTTTTGGCTATTTTTTAGTTAAGTAAGAGTTAAACATATAAGATTTGCTTTTCTTGTAAAAGATATTTAAAGTTCAAAATTCATATGAATTATTTGAATGGACAGAACAGAACACTACTTTTATATTATACATTCCTGATACTGTCAGCATCTAAGAATATTTAGGACTACATGTTGCTGTTGTCCACTTTGATATAATGAATGTGATTCTTTTTGCTAGCTGGGAAAACTAATGATTTTGGTCTGTGTGTATATAAATATAAATCTTGACAGATATAAAGAAAAGCAATAAAAGAAAGTATGTAGGAAGTCCTTACAGTAAATTATTTATTTTATAAAAATTGAGGTGTATGTAATTCCAAACTTAGATCTACAAGTATGAATATTTTTAATGCAAGCAAACTTGGTGTTAAACATGCACTTAATTCTAATTTAAATGTTGTAGCAAACATACAGAAAAATTTCCTGATACAACAGAATTTATATCTCAGCAAAGTTTGCACAGATTGATTTTAATGTTCATAAACTCAGAAGTTGACTATTAAAATGTCTTTTTGAAATATAATAAATTATTTGAAAATAAATGTTTTCAATAAACAATTTAAAAACTGTGGATCTTGAGTAGTTTATATGTATCTTGCTAATATATGGAGTTCCTTAACATAAAAATTTAAATGAAAATAAAATGTTTTTAATCCATAAATATAAATTCAAGAAATGAAATTTTTTCTGAGAGTTAGAATTAGAATAATTTGTAATTTCATTCTATTTTCTATATTTTTGTAGTCCTCTCCAAGTCAAATTTGCTTCTGTATTAGGTTTTTCAGGTTATTATACAAACCTTATGGTTTAGTCATATTTTAAGTATTTCCAGTAAGAATGTATCATCTTCTGGTCTAGAAGATATATCAGAAAGAAAAAAAAATCAGGAATATTTCAGTTGGGCAGAGTTTACTGCTCAATTTATAAATACCATTTTTCAGATTATTCCTAAAATTTCAGAGAGATTTTTTTCAGGATACAAGAAAATCGAAAGCTATTATTTTCTGTTGGTGCCTTGATTAATATTTCAGTGATATTTATGACAAATTTCCAGGTGTTAAAATTTTCCAAGTTTAGAGCTTTCATTTAAAAAAGAATGAAAGAAAATATTTTGAAAAACTGGGAAGACTTACTGCTGAGTTGCAGCCCTGTCATTATTTCCGCCAGGTTTACATCCCTACAGCCATCTGCAGCCACAGCCCTTCAATGCTAATTATATCCATGGTCAGCTCAATTTTGATGTAACCAAAAGCTAGTCCCTTTCAGATCCGCTGTCGTCAAAGTTAGCCAGACACAGTCTTCCCATGAAACAAGTTGGCTTCCATTCACAATCACAAATCTCCAGATAATGGGCAATGATCACAGGCATGTTTCTCAGCTCCCAACTAATTTCCTTCATTTCTCTAAAAATGTGCTTTAACTTCATAGACACTACTAATCATTTCCTGAAGTGAGTCAGTGATTGCTTGAATTTTTAGCTAAATAGATATTTTTCAAAGACTGAATCCTGATGAAAGTTAGACAAGACTCTACAGAAGAATTAAAAAGGAAACTAAACTAAAAAAAATAAATAAATAAACAAATAACTAAAAGGATAGCTATTCAGAGAATTCAGAATAGTGGCTGATGACCCCTCCGTCACTATTTTAGAGAAAGATTTTAGAGAAAACATTCCCAATTCGAGAGGAGAGAAGATCGCCACATACCACAAAACAAAAATAGTCACTAAGTCATATGTCACTTCAAATCTCAAAACTATTGAATAAACTTAATGTCTTCACCATTGTTGCTTGTCTCTATGAAGATAAGGCTGCATAGTTTGATGATGTAAATTAGTTATTTAGAAATGTTTATTATTCTATCTACTCTACAAACATTCCCCTAGATACTGTTGTAATTCCTATGCTTAATCAAATGAAAACTAAATAAATATAGTTTATAACCCAGTTTTATTTCTAGATGTGTCAGGCAAGGGAGCAATTGAAAGAGTTCCTTTAATGTTTTTTCATTTCAATGCCAAAAGAAATGAAACTTTTATGTCTTTAAAACAGAAAAGAAAAAGGGGCACTAATTGAAAAGGTAGGTGACTGGAGGATGTGACAAAATACAGGAGACAGAAGCTGGATTATAACTAAGCTAATGATTTTAACTCAGCACATGGACATTTAATGCCTTCCTGTTGGCCCAACAATGAAGAACTTGCCTGCCAATGCAGGAGACTGCCTGCAATGCAGAAGACAGATGCAGGTTCTATCCTTGAGTCAGGAAGATCCCCTTGAGAAGGAAATAGCAACCCACTCCAGTATTCTTGCCTGGGAAATCCCAGGGACAGAGAAGCCTGGTGGGCTATAGTCCATGGGGTCATGAGAAAATCAGACATGACTTAGCAACTCAACAATAGCAACAACAATGGATGTTTAAGATGTAGTGTTTCTTGTGCCATTTTGCCTTATTCTTGAGATAACTGACATTTTGCAAACTAGGCAAGATTCATTTTCTGTTACATAAAGTGTTTTACTTATGTGTTTCTATTTACTTACTGTAAGAACTTGTATTGATGTGCTGGTATATCTGATTTGTTAAATTAATATTTACTGAATGACAGATACTTTCCTAGGCCTTGGGTTACAGGAATGAATGTGACGTGCTCAGAGTTCAGAGACTAGAGAGAAACTGTAGCCTAGTGTAGAAAACTCCCCTGAATGTAGAATAGAGACAATTTTTAAGTTAAGATAATATAACTCATGGAAATCTTGTCTTCTTAAAAAATTGGAAGATCATCTGAATACATGTTTCTAAATATACAGTCTACTGCTTGGCTGTTCAACAGAAGACTCATTTGGAAGACAGAGATTCCTAAGGTCCATATCATGTCTATTGCACCAGACTCTGGAGGTGGGGTGTGAATTTATCATTTAAAACATACTCCCAGATGACTCTGATGAAAGCCAGGTGTGTGAATAACTGTAAGGTTAAAAATCTACTTGGGGGGTGATATATACAAAGAAGTTAGTCATTTTGCACATTATTGCTGTTGCTATTTAGTTGTAGTATTTCTGATATGGAACATAACATTATTCAGTGATGCACCAAAGAAAAAAATTGATATTAGCAAGTATGACTTATTCTTCTGACAAAATCTTTTGGAATTCTTACTACTATGTGTTGCTAAAACCAGTGCATGATTTTAGATTTTTTCATAATAGTTTTAAATAATATGATATTTAAGGAATATGTTTGGCCTTTTTGTTTATTTCTCTACTGTGTCTTGCTGGGTATACAGTTTTATCTCCTATTGCATATCATATTTTAGACCTAGAGACATTTCTGTCTAAACAAGAATGGGAAAGTGGTATGTGCTCTTAATTCAGGGACATTATTTCAAATACTACTCACAGCTTAACTTGCACAAACTCCCTGCATTTGCTCAGTTCCAAAGAATTTCAGTAAAATAAAACATCATTTAACTTTCCATTTTGTGTCCATTGAAAATTGGTATCTTTCCCCCCATAATTGTATGTATTAGTACCTGTCACAAGCATCAGTAATACCCTTAAAATCTTTTTTCTTTGCTAAATATTCTCCTGCATATGCATATTAGATAATGTTTTTCAACACGTCTCTGTAAATGTATCAAAAAGTTTTAAACAAGCAGATTTTTAAAAAATAGATAACTTACAGGTACACTTTGGACTATTTTTGTCCCTAATCTATATAGGAAGGCTAAACTCACCTCTTTGTTTCTGGGAATGTTACAAGAAGTCAAATATTTGTTCAACTCACAGGACTGCCAAAGCTGCTGGCACTTGCAAATTTTAGCAGAAACCCATATTGCCTGGGGATGTGTGGGGTATCAGACCACATTTCTCCAGCCTGGGGATCAGAAGACCAAAATCCTAATCAAAGTGGGAGACTGAAGTTCTTTTTAGGTTTGCCCTAACTCAGCAGGTCCTAGGAGACTAGTTAGGTTGTGTGATATTTGAGGGATTTTTAATGCCTCTGAGAGTTTAATAAGTTGGGAGAAAATCTTAAGTGTATTGTAATTATTGGGCATTGAGCATGAAGACTGAAAGGAAGGAAGAGAATAAAAATTGTTAAAGGACACCTCTAAATTAAAACCTATCAAAGTGAAATCAATCCACTAAAATTTCATTGTCCTTTTTTACTCCCAGTGTATGGTCAATAGATATAAATAGCGAGTGGCAAATTTGATTCCAGAGGGACTATTTTTTTCAATATGAATGAAAGCAATAGCATAGATATTTTTATGGATTATTTCAACCCTGATATTCTCACTTTCAATGATAAAGTTCATGATGTTAAAAAAGACCAATATCTACTGGTCACACAAAATATTCTCCAAATGCTATAAAGATTAATCGTCAAAAAAAACCTGTTCAGATCCATGTCTTCATTAACAGAAAGTGTACACAGTGGTTGAGCAGCTGGTTTTGACTCCTCATTTTATCACTTATGTCACTTTCAATAAGGTATATGAGCCCTCTGTGCCTCAGTTCTTTATCTATAAAAACAGAATTATGCTATGGTGATGAAGAAAACTCTTGAGAGTCCATTGGACTGCAAGGAGATCAAACCAGTTTATTCTAAAGGAAATAGACCCTGAATATTTATTGGAAGGAAAGATTCTGAAGCTGAAGCTCCAATACTTTGGCCACCTGATGCAAAAAGGAGATTCATTGGAAAAGACACTGATGCTGGGAAAGATTGAAGGCAGGAGGAGGAGGAGGGGACGACTGAGAATGAGATGGTTGGATGCCAGCACTGACTCAGTGGACGAGTTTGAGCAAACTCAGGTAGATAGTGAAGGACAGGGAAGCCTGGCATGCTGTAGTTCACGCGGTTGCAAGCAGTCAGACATAACTTAGTGACTGAACAACAACAACAAGGGCTTGAAGAGGATTAAATGAGTTAAGAAAATAAAGGACTGAGGAAGTAAAGAAAAAAAAACACCCTTGCACAGAATAAGTGATTATTAAACACTATGATCTCTTTGACTCTTTTGGAGATGTATCTATCTATCTATCTATTCTGAATGAAAATACTCTGGCTAAAACGGGAAGTTTTCACAAAGGCATAATATTACTGAAAGGGATAATTATTCCTAATACTGTTTAGTGATATATCTAAGAGAGGAAATACACATTAGCATGATACATGCTATTCTTCTGAAGTTCTTTTTTAGTTCTTACTTCTCTGTGTTGAGAAAGCAAAGAGTGATTTTAGATGCTTCATAATCATAATATGATATTTAAAGGCTTTTTGGATACTTTCCTTTTATTCCTGTATTGCACCATTTATTGTTGTAAAGCAGAATCTGGTGCTAGTGATTTCTTATTGAGATTTTTAGCTGAGAATTTTATATTCAATTTATGTAATGATTTAAACAATAGAAGCAACTTTGAACGTCATCTGATAACTGTCTGATATATTTTCATATAATGCTATTAGAAATTTACCAGAGTAATTTGTCCTACCTTGAAGATTGAAAGTTATTATTTATTATCTTAAGAGATAATACAAAGTTTAATGTATTAATTAATATAACAAACATGTACATAAGAAGGAACACTCCATCTCCAAAGATAATTTGTGGTTAGCTCTTTTCATTAAGGGGGAGTGAATTAAAACAAACATGCTAAAAAAGAGAACAAATGGAAGATGAGAGGAAGAGAAAAAAGCATTTTAAGAGCATAGTCATTGCTTACACAGCTAATAAATTTATAATCTGAAACTCAAGAAGAACCACAGATGTTCAGGAGAAGCAAAGATTCAGAAATTAGGGAGGTTGCTGAAAATAATCCTTGTTGAATAAAATACATAGTAGTAACTTACAAAACTGATATATGCATGCATTTGTTTTACCATGTATGTGTATTGGTTGTATCTAGATTTATGTGTGTGCACCCAGTCACTCAGTTGTGCCAGCTCTTTGCACCATGGACTGTAGCCCACAAGGCTCCTCTGTCCGTGGAATTCTCAAAAACACTGAAGTTGGTAACCATCTCCTTCTCAAGGGAATCCTCCCAAGCCAGGAGTTGAACCTTAGTCTCCTGCAGGTAGATTCTTTACCACTGAGCTACTAGGGAAGCCCATCTGCATTTATCAGTTAGTTCAGTCCCTCAGTCGTGTCCGATTGTTTGCGACCCCCTGAACCGCAGCACGCCAGGTCTCCCTGTCCATCTCCAATTCCCAGAGTTTACCCAAACCCATGTCCATTGTGTTGATGATGCCATACAACCATCTCATCCTCTGTTGGCCCCTTCTCCTCCTGCCCCCAATCCCTCCCAGCATCAGGGTCTTTTCCAATGAGTCAACTCTTCGCATCAGGTGGCCAAAGTATTGGAGTTTCAGCTTCAGTATCAGTTCTTCCAATGAACACCCAGGACTGATCTCCTTTAGGATGTACTGGTTGGATCTCCTTGCAGTCCAAGGGACTCTCAAGAGTCTTCTCCAACACCACAGTTCAAAAGCATCAATTCTTCAGTGCTCAGCTTTCTTTATAGTCCAACTCTCACATCCATACATGACTACTGGAAAAACCACAGCCTTGACTAGACGGACCTTTGCTGGCAAAGTAATGGCTCTGCTTTTTAATATGCTGTCTAGGTTGGTCATAACTTATACCCACTGCCTAAAAAAAAACAAAAACAAATCCTATAGTATTATCTGCATAGGATAGTCCTAAAATGGAACTGAACGTATTATCATAGGATCATTTAAAATCTCTTGTATGTTGGGGGAGGGGATGACATTGCCAAACTTCTAATATCATGGGAAAGCATAATCCTTTGGGTGGTGACCGGGGCAGAGTGTGTCAATTAGAGTCCCTGGCATGGAGTATATAGCTGATATTCTGTTCAGTTCAGTGCTATTCAGTCACTCAGTCATGTCTGACTCTTTGTGACCCCATGGACTGCAGTACACCAGGCTTCCCTGTCCATCACCAACTCCCAGAGCTTGTTCAAACTCATCGGTGATGGCATCCAACCATCTCATCCTCTGTCTTTCTTTGGGATTGAAATGAAAACTGACCTATTCCAGTCCTCTTCTCCTCCTGTCTTCAATCTTTCCCAGCAACAGGGTCTTTTCCAGTGAGTCAGTTCTTCACATCAGGTGGCCAAAGTATTGGAGTTTCAGCTTCAGCATCAGTCCTTCCAGTGAATATTCAGGACTGATTTCCTTTAGGATGGACTGGTTGGATCTCCTTGCAGTCCAAGAGACTCTCAAGAGTCTTCTCCAACACCACAGTTCAAAAGCATCAATTCTTCTGCCCTCAGTCTCTTTATACTCCAACTCTCACATCCATAAATGACCACTGGAAAAACCATAGCTTTGACTAGATGGGACTTCGTTGGCAAAGTAATGTCTCTGCTTTTTAAAATGCTGTCTTGTTTGGTCATAGTGATATTTTGATTGTTTGTTTCAAATATTACTGACAGCCTTTTTGTGATATCTAAAACTCTCTGGAAAAAAACAATGTGCTGGGTTCTTGGCAGCACTTTTACTTTTCCCTTTCTCAAGCAATCAGTTAAAATTTCCCAATAAAATGTAAGCATTTTCCAGGACAGAATGAGCATGTGGTTTTTCCTGAGTAAGCACTTATTTGTAGAATTCCTTTAAATGGAAGAATGAAACTGCTAATGCATTCCATTGGAAACTGATGCTAATATTTTCTATTTAAAAGAAATAAAATGGATACCCAAGTCTCTCTTGGTTGTCTTCCTGTATTATTGAACACCACAGTACTGAATAAAAATGACCTCAGAACTGAGCTTCAATAATAATGGTCTTTAAAAGTCAATTTCTATGGGATAAATTTTTGTTAAATCCAAGCTAAAACAAATACTAGGAAAGCAAAATAAGCAAAATGAATGCACAACATCCTACAATGTACATAAACTTCCCATAAAATGCTCTCGTCTTGAAGATGATCTGTGCATGTATGCACCAGTTGCATGAGAGTGAGAAAAATGCCTGTATTATGTATAAATGTCTGGTTAACATATATTCTTCACTAAAATAAGAAATGGATGCCTTGTTGCTGCTGCTGCTAAGTCGCTTCAGTCGTGTCCGACTCTGTGTGACCCCATAGACGGCAGCCCACCAGGCTCCGCTGTCCCTGGGATTCTCCAGGCAAGAACACTGGAGTGGGTTACCATTTCCTTCTCCAATGCATGAAAGTGAAAAGTGAAAGTGAAGTCACGCAGTCGTGTCTGACTCTTCGCAACCCCATGGACTGCAGCCCTCCAGGCTTCCCCATCCATAGGATTTTCCAGGCAAGAGTACCGGAGTGGGTTGCCATTGCCTTCTCCAATGGATGCCTTGTGACAGTCCAAATAACAAGTTTTTCACTGAACAAGACTTCCCTGGAGAACAGAGGTCAAGCCGATAGTCCATTTTATACCATTTCCTCCTGTCTCACAAAATAACAGTAATCTAGGCTAGGTTAATACTCTCCAACATATAAACACTTAATGAATGTCTGTTGAACAAAACCAGTGCCCCCCTCCTTTCCTTGTTTAAAAATAAGTGGTGGTCGTGCTTTTCAGTTAGAATGTAGCTCCTATGTGACTGTGAGACAGTACATTATGTATCCCAAGTCACTTAGTGACTTAACCTTGGTAAGTCACTAGAAATGGCTGAACAATTAACATGCAGTTCATTAAATGAGGAAGATCAGGCCCTTGAGAAAATCCTAGCTCACTAGGAAGCAGCAGTTGAGATGTGCAGGTGCATCTACTTACAGCTAGGGTGGATTGTGAAAATTATCTTCCTTTTCTGTTATTTAACCTGATTATGTATAAACAATCATCTTCATTTATCATTTGTTTCTTACTTGCCAAAAATAAAATAAAATACTAAAATTAAATAAAATACCAGATTTATAGTAGAAAAAATCCATAGCACATGCTGTGTTTTAAGATTTAAAAACTTAAAATACTATCTTAGAATTAAATGGAAAGAAGAGATATAGAAGAGAAACTCGAATGATTAACAAGGAAAAACCACAAGTATTTCTGTAAACTCGGAGTCTTGGATAGCATTAAATCGATCATTCTTTGTCCCCAGAAGGATTAGTTTTCTTTTAATATAAATTACTAAAACCAACCTTTTATCATATCATTCAAGTTTGGCAACCATCACTATCATGACCATCATCATCTTGGAATACAAAATTAGGTACAAAATAATAATTAAACAGAGTAAGTGCTAAGAAAGAAACTTTATGTAATTGATAATAACAGAATCATGGCACATATAAGCAATGTTCTCCCAAATGTGATGCTTTATCTTCAAAATATGAAATTAAATAACTTTATCACAAAGTTAAACATTATGTATATCCTTTTCTTTTTTTCTTCTTTTCTTCCTTTTTTAAAAAAAGCTGTAGAAATTACTTGTCCATATGGGGTAGTAAAAATAGATAATATTTTTTGCCACTTCAAATCTGGAAGTTCTTTGAAAAACTCATGGACTTCTCTTTCTTTGATCAAAGTAAATAGAGTGAAACATGCACCCCCAAGGCAGTTTTTAGATAGGAAAAGATCAAATAAAAGCAATTACACTGTAATTTGATGGGTAAGGCTTAAAATAAGGAGCCCATTGAGAAGCTCTTTCATACTTCAACTCCTGCATAAGTAGCCTGATTTTTATGTTTAAATTAATATAATCATGCTGAAGTACCTACTAAAATACAAGGTAGCTATAATTGATCCTAAAATTCTACCTGCAGGAATAAAATGCCTCTTAACTCATGTAATATAGCATTTGAAGAGGAATAAATTAGATCAGTCCCATTTAAGATAATCTTTGTGGGTATAGCAGAATATTCCTTATAGCTTTTAAAATTCATTCAATACCTGTAATCAAAAAAATTTTTTTCTGTATCTACTATGGGCCAAGTTGACTAATATTAGTGACAAAAACATCAGTGACCTTAATATGGTAATCTGGAATAACAGTGAAGTTAGTGTAACAAATCTGGCTATAATCTTGGAGAAATGATTACACTTTTAAATAACCTAGACTGCAGTAGAACATAGAAGATTGGCCCAAAGTCAGTTTGGCACATTGTGATAGTGTAAAGCAGTTCTGCTTAAATGCGGTCCTTGGACCAGTGCTGATCCACAAAATGCGTGCTACCAGCCGACAGCATATTAAGTACTTGGGAGTAAGCTTTGATAGAAATTTGACAGATGTGTGGTGCTACTGAGTCTAATCATCATTTTAAGAACTGGTGGTTTTAATATGTATGACTTTGTCTTTTTATTTTTCTAGTAATTTATTTTTATTGTATTATATAAAAGTTTTGACTCGAAACATAACGCAAAAGAAAACAAAATTGTAAACAACAAAGTAGATGATATGCTTGCCTATAACTTTTTGATATATTAAACAATAAAAAAGAAAAAGCACAAGGTGGAACTAGAATATTCTGTAAGATGTCCCTAGGGAAAGTAAACTTCATACTTGATATTTTTAATGACAGCTCCATTGCTCAATAATTTAAATTTTGACTCTCTGACATTCTAACAGTGCTTTCAACTTAGCTATGCTAAATTCATTAGACAACTTATATTGTACATTATTAAAATTTTGTTCTGACCTTCAAAAACTGCAAAGACTAGTTCCATGTTGTGTCACTTGTCATTTTTAGTTATATATACATCTACTCTTAGGTCATTTTAATAACTCAGATAGAAAGTAGTTCTTCACTATAAGGATTGTTTATATTATTATAAATTAATATTAATCTTTATATTAATCTAACAATATAATTATATTATTATAAAGATTGTTTATATTCCCAAATATATATCAGCTGATAACCTATTCAACTAATTACTAGGCAACAAACAAACATTTTTTGGCTGCAGACTTCAAACCCAAGCACAAATTGCTATCAAGGTACAGATAAGCTGCTCTTCTTTATTTATGGCAAATTGATCCTCAACCCTAAAGACCGGCATGTACTTACAAATGTACAGTGACAAAGTTTTTGACAAATGTCAAAATAAAGGCACATGCTGGGAGTAAGAAATGCTATGATGTCAACTTGAGTTTCTGACAATTTCACTGTAGAGACATAATGGATGGAAAAAAACTGATCATGAGACATGAAATGCAGAGACTAAGGGATTCTTGTGATTAGTCCTGTGATGTCGGTGGAATAATTTTCCTATTCATCAAGATAAGGTGAAGGAAATTTGGTACCTTAACTGATATTCCAGAACAAAATGATTGAAGGGAAAATTATTCAATCTACTTTCCTTCATATAGAGAGGAACACTATACTGAAAAATATAAACCAAGGGATATATTCAAAATATTATAAAACAATAATCATTCGTAAACTGAAAAAAGCACAGATATATAAAAATCAAATAAAACATATGGTGAATAATAGAGTTCCCGGATATATCTTAAATATTTATAATTTTTAAAATCTATGGCCCAGATACTATTAAGTAAGAAAGACCACTCTGGAAAAAGACTTTGTACAACTCAATAAAATGAAATATAGTGAATTACTGGACCAGAGAACATACTGTCTCCTGGAAAATGCTTGCTCACCTGGAAATATGGCACTCTTCTGTACTAGAAGAATTTACATTTCATTACAGTGTAATTCCCTAAGTCTCATTAGCATTATTTTTATTCATGGAAAAAAAATCTTGATAAACATTAACAAAAGACAATTATTAGTAAAAGGTAATTTAATTCATATTCTTCAAATACAGATTTAGATAAATAACCTATAATGTTTAGTGTTTGTATTGCTTGAATGTTGATTAGTAGAGGTGGTTGTCATTACAGTCCTGACATCAGTTCAGTTCAGTCACTCAGTCATGTCCAACTCATTGTGACCCCATGAACCACAGCATGCCAGGCCTCCCTGTCCATCACCAACTCCCAGAGTTTACCCAAACTCATGTCCATTGAGTTGGTGATGCCATCTAACCATCTCATCCTCTGTTGTCCACTTCTCCCGCCTTCAATTTTTCCCAGCATCAGGGTCTTTTCAATGAGTCAGCTCTTTGCATCAGGTGGCCAAAATATTGGAGTTTTAGCTTCAGCATCAGTCCTTCCAATGAACACCCAGGACTGATCTCCTTTAGGATGAACTGGTTGGATCTCCTTGCAGTCCAAGGGACTCTCAAGAGTCTTCTCCAACACCACAGTTCAAAAGCATCAATTCTTCAGTGATCAGCTTTCTTCACAGTCCAACTCTCACATCCATACATGACCACTGGAAAAACCATAGCCTTGACTAGACAGACCTTTGTTTGACAAAGTAATGTCTCTGCTTTTTAATACTGTCTAGTTGGTCATAACTTTCCTTCCAAGGAGTAAGCGTCTTTTAATTTCATTGGCTGCAATCACCATCTGCAGTGATTTTGGAGCCCCCAAAAAAAGGAAAGTCAGCCACTGTTTCCACATCTATCTTCCCATGAAGTGATGGGACCGGATGCCATGATGTTATTTCTGAATGTTGAGCTTTAAGCCAACTTTTTCATTCTCCTCTTTCACTTTCATCAAGAGGCTCTTTAGTTTTCTTCACTTTCTGCCATAAGGGTGGTGTCATTGCATATCTAAGGTTATTGATATTTCTCCCAGCAATCTTTGATTCCAGCTTGTGCTTCTTCCAGCCCAGCATTTCTCATGATGTACTCTGCCATATAAGTAAATAAGCAGGATGACAATATACAGCCTTGACATACTCCTTTTCCTATTTGGAACCAGTCTGTTGCTCCATGTCCAGTTCTAACTGTTGCTTCCTGCCCTGCATACAGATTTCTCAAGAGGCAGGTCAGGTGGTCTGGTATTCCCATCTCTTTCAGAATGTTCCACAGTTTATTGTGATCCGCACAGTCAAAGGCTTTGGCATAGTCAATAAAGCAGAAATAGATGTTTTTCTGGAACTCGCTTGCTTTTTCAATGATCAATGAGATGAGTGCAATTGTGCAGTAGTTTGAGCATTCTTTGGCATTTCCTTTCTTTGGGATTGGAATGAAAACTGACCTTTTCCAGTCCTGTGGCCACTGCTGAGTTTTCCAAATTTGATGGCATAATGAGTGCAGCACTTTCACAGCATCATCTTTCAGGATTTGAAAGAGCTCAAGTTGAATTCCATCACCTCCACTGGCTTTGTTCATTGCAATGCTTCCTAAGGCCCACTTAACTTCACATTCCAGGATGTCTGGCTCTAGGTGAGGGATCACACCATCGTGATTATCTGGGTCATGAAAATCTCTTTTGTACAGTTCTTCTGTGTATTCTTGCCACCTCTTCTTAATATCTTCTGCTTCTTTTAGGTACATACCATTTCTGTCCTTTGTTGAGCTCATCTCTGCATGAAATGTTCCCTTGGTATCTCTAATTTTCTTGAAGAGATCTCCAGTCTTTCCCATTCTGTTGTTTTCCTCTTTGTCTTTGCATTGACCTCTGAGGAAGGCTTTCTTATCTCTCCTTGCTATTCTTTGTAACTCTGCATTCAAATGGGTATATCTTTCTTTTTCTCCTTTGCTTTTTGCTTCTGTTCTTTCCAAAGCTATTTGTAAGTCCTTCTCAGATAACCATTTTGATTCTTTGCATTTTTTTCCCTTGGGGATGGTCTTGATCCCTGTCTCCTGTACAATGTCACGAACCTCTGTCCATAGTTCATCAGGCATTCAGTGTATCAGATCTAGTCTCTTAAATTTATTTCTCACTTCCCCTATATAATCATAAGGAATTTGATTTAGGTCATACCTGAATGGCCTAGTGGTTTTCCCCACTTTCTTCAATTTACATCTGAATTTGCCAATAAGGAGTTCATTATCTGAGCCACAGTCAGCTTCTGGTCTTGTTTTTGCTGACTCTATATAGCTTCTCCATCTTTGGCTGTGAAGAATATAATCAATCTGATTTTGGTGTTGGCCATCTGGTGATGTCCATGTGTAGAGTCTTCTCTTGTGTTGTTGGAAGAGGGTGTTTGCTATGACCAGTGTGTTCTCTTGGCAGAACTCTATTGGCCTCTGCCCTGCTTCATTCTGTACTCTAAGGCCAAATTTGCCTGTTACTCCAGGTGTTTCTTGACTTCCTACTTTTGCCTTCCAGTCACCTATAATGAAAAACGGCATCTTTTTTGGGTGTTAGTTCTAGAAGGTCTTGTAGGTCTTCATAGAACCGTTCAACTTCAACTTCTTGGGCATTACTGGTCAGGGCACATACTTGGATTACCATGATTTTGAATGGTTTGCCTTGGAAACAAGCAGAGACCATTCTGTCATTTTTGAGATTGCATCCAGGTACTGCATTTTGGACTCTCTTGTTGACTATGATGGCTACTCCATTTCTTCTAAGGGATTCCTGCCCACAGTAGTAGATATAATGGTCATCTGAGTTAAATTCACCCATTCCAGTCCACTTTAGTTCACTGATTCCTAGAATATTGACGTTCACTCTTGCCATCTCCTGTTTGGGAGGTGCCATCTCCCACTTCCAATTTGCCTTGATTCATGGACCTAACATTCCAGGTTCCTATGCAATGTTGCTCTTTACAGCATTGGACCTTGCTTCTATCACCAGTCCCATCCACAACTGGGTGTTGTTTCTGCTTTGGCTCCATCCCTTCATTCTTTCTGGAGTTATTTCTCCACTGATCTCCAGTCACATATTGGGCACCTTCGGACCTGGCGAGTCCATCTTTCAGTGTCCTATCTTTTTGCCTTTTCATACTGTTCATGGGGTTCTCAAGGCAAGAATTCTGAAGTGGTTTGTCATTCCCTTCTCCAGTGGACCACACTCTGTCAGACCTCTCCATCATGACCTGTCTGTCTTGGGTGGCCCCACATGGCATGACTTAGTGTCATTGAGTTAGACAAGGCTGTGGTCCTGTGATCAGATTGGCTAGTTTTCTATGGTTGTGGTTTCAGTCATTCTGCCCTCTGATGCCCTCTCTCAGTACCTACAGTCCTGACATACATTCTTCTAATAATTATTGTATATGCTAATGTGGTTAATTTCATATATTTAGCAATTCATGCAACCTTATTGAGTACCTAAAATATTGTAATAGTATTGCAAATAAACTTATGTTCCATGGCATTCACAGTCTAAGTGGGAAAACAGATATATAAAATGATGCTTATAAGACAAAAAAATAAGTTCTACACTAGAATGTGTAATGTGTTCAAGATAAAGATCTAAAGGGGTATGATGTTTCAAGTAGAAAATTCAATCTGATTTAAAACATTAATAAGAAAACTGTATCTGAGTTGGACCTTGAAGGACATATAGATATTCAAAAGACTGAAAGAAGAGAGAAAATATTTCATGGAAAAGAACACCATGTACAGATCCACAAGGACAAGTAAATGAACAACAAATTTAAGAGACTGAAAATAATTTGATGTGACTGGAGGACAAGGTGGGAACTAACATTATATAATTAGGTTGATTTTCTTTACAGAGAGCAATGCTTGCCCATTTTAACAAAAAAAAAAAATGCAAATGTTATAGTTTGGGGGAAGTTAAGGAAAAATTTTGAGGTGAAAAGTTAAATGATCAGGTTTGTGTTCTAGGAAGCTGACTTCATCATCAATGTGAAGACTAATATTTATAGCATTAGTTTTTTATAATGATGACATTAAACTAGGGCAGTGGCAATGATGATAGCAAAAAAGCAAATGACGGAAACTGTTGGATTCTAATTTATAAAATAATAGATACTAGAGACCAATCATCAAATCACCAAAAAAATGTGAGGTGATTGATTTGTTAATCAACCATTTAGTTGATCAACTCATTTAAGAGGAATCCTTTCATGGTATATGAATATTATTATGGCACTTTAAGTTTCTTATTTTATCTCTCAACTATACTTCCTTATAGAGCTTAAAATTAAAAAATGAAAGTATTAATGTCTACTTCTGTATTGAAATTTACGTGAGAACAAGGCCATTCAGAATAAAGACATCATTTCCTAGTCTCTTTGTGTCTCTTTCTTAGTCCTAGACATCATTTCCTAGTCTCATAGTTACAAAGAGAGTAACTATGTGAATAAGTCCTGGGTTATGGGATGCTATATTGTGTAGCAGCATTAAGGAAGAATTCCTACCTATAAGTTAGAGGGTATGCTTCTTTAAAAAAAAATTATTCCTTTTAACTGCTGCCATAACTACAGGCATGATTACTAGAATTCTATATATGAATAGCAGTGAATTACAAGAGCCTGACTGTCTGGGGATGTAAATAAAACAAAATAAATGATCATATTTAAGCCATTCCTACTTGAAGTCTCTATTACATGTAATAAAGGCTTGTTCTAATGATATGGAAATCAGAGGTGGAGGGAAGGGAAAAAGTAAGTTGAAATTTCTGGTTTGGAAGTTTACTAATTTAATAAGTCAACAAAAAACTGTGTATTGAGAGAAGATACTGATATATTTAAAAATTTTGATTTTAAAATACCAGAGGGACATCAAAAAAAGTTGTCCAGTAAGTAGTTAACTTTGGAAGGTAGTTGAATTTGGTAAGTGCCAAATTTGCTTGCACTCAATATGCCAGCAGTGGCCACAGGAATGGAAAAGGTCAGTTTTCATTCCAATCCCAAAGAAGGGCAATGACAAAGAAGGTTCAAACTACCACACAATTGCACGCATCTCACACACTAGCAAAGTAATGCTCAAAATGTTCAACAGTACGTGAACTGAGATATTCCAGATGTTCAAGCTGGATTTAGAAAAGGCAGAGGAACCAGAGATCAAATTGCCAACAGCCATTGCAGTACAGAAAAAGCAAGAGAATTCCAGAAAAAATTCTATTTCTTCTTTCTTGAGTAAGCCAAAGCCTTTGACTGTGTGGATAACAACAAACTGTGGAAAATTCTTAAAAAGATGGGAATACTGGACTCCCTTACCTGCCTCCTGAGAAACCTGTATGCAGGTCAAGAAGCAACTGTTAGAACTGGACATGGAACAGTGGACTGGTTCCAAATTGGGAAAGGAGTACCTGAAGGCTATATATTGTCACCCTGCTTATTTAACTTTATGCAGAGTATATCATGAGAAATGCTGGGCTGGATGAAGCACAAGCTGGAATCAAGATTGCCAGGAGAAATATCAGTAATGTCAGATATGCAGATGACATCACCCTATGGCAGAAAGCGAGTAAGAACTAAAGAGCCTCTTGATGAAAGTGAAAGAGGAGAATGAAAAAGCTGACTTAAAGCTCAACATTCAAGAAAACTAAGATCATGGCATCCAGTCCCATCACTTCATGAAAATCAATGGGGAAACAATGGAAACAGTGACAGACTTCATTTTCTTGGGCTCCAAAATCACTGTAGATGGTGACTGTAGCCATGAAATTAAAAGACACTTGCTCCTTGGAAGAAAAGTCATGACCAAGCTAGACAGCATACTAAAAAGCAGAGAAATTACTTTGCTGACAGAAGCCAGTATAGTCTAAGCTATGGTTTTTCCAGTAGTCATGTATGGATGTGAGAATTGGACCATAAAGAAAGCTGAGCATCGAAGAACTGATGCTCTTGAACTGTGGTGTTAGATAAGACTCTTGAGAGCCCCTTGGACTGAAAGGAAGTCAAACCAGTCTGTCCTAAAGGAAATCAGTCCTGAATAGTTATTGAAAGGACTGATGCTGAAGGTGAAACTCCAATACTTTGGCGACCTGCTGCAAAGAGCTGACTCGTTAGAAAACCCTGATGTTGGGAAAGATTAAAGGCAGGAGGAGAAGGGGATGACAGAAGATGAGATGGTTGGATGGCATCACCGACTCGATGGACATGAGTTTGAGCAAGTTGCAGGAGTTGGTGATGGACAGGGAAGCCTGGTGTCTTGCAGTCCATGGGGTCACAAAGAGTTGGCTAAGACTGAGTGACTGAACTGAACTGAACTGAACTGAGGTGGTTAAGTATATTGTCTGTAATTCATGTTAGCATGTTTTGAGAGGCATAAAAATATATGTGATGAAGTGAATACTTGACAAATACGACGGACCATCCAGAGCATTCAGAGGAGATAAGAGATCTGAGAAAAGAACTATATCTGAGAAAAGAGCATCAGTACCTAGAAAACAGACGGAGGAAGAGGAGTGGTAGGAGTGGTAATGGTGGTGGTGGATGGCAGCAATTAGCCTTAACACAATAATTCACTAAGCCACTATTATGTGTCAGCCATTGTCATCATATTTTTCATGTATTAACAATTTTAATTCTCAAAACAATCCTCTAAGGTACTATGGAACTCACAAGATAGGTACTATTACTATGCCTATTTTAAAGGAAACTGGCCCTTGTGGACACAATGGGGAAGGAGAGGACAGACTGAAAGAATACATTGATGTATATATAAATTGCCACGTGTAGCACAGATAGCTAGTGAGAAGCTGCTACATAGCCAGGGAGCTCAGCTCTGTGCTCTGTGATGATGTAGAGTCAGGGAAACCCAAGAGGGAAGGGATATATGTATACTTACAACTGATTCACACTGTTGTAGAACAGAAACTAGCACAACATTGTAAAGGAATTATACTCCAATTAAAAATAAATTAAAAAAGACGAGTAAATCAAAAGTCCTCATCACAAGAGAAGAAGTTGATTTGTAACTAGGTATGGTGGATGTTAACTAGACCTATTGCAGTGATCATTTCACAGTATACTGAATCATTATGTTGTAAGCCTAAACATAATATAATGATATATGTCAATTGTACCTCAATGAAAATGATTAAAAAATGAAGGAAACTGGCATGAAGTTAAATAAGTTCACACACTATTCCACGCTTGGTGGTTTTGTCCTGTGATCTGGCTCCAGTGCCTCTGCTCTTTATTATTCAATCCTACTTCCTCAAAATAGATGGAGAAATTCAAAGGGTTATAAAAACCTCAGAATGGCATCATGGCAGAGAAAGGCTGAGGGTTTCAAAATGATGGCGTTATTCGCTATCACTAATGTTAAGAGATGTCAGGGAAGAGGGCCCAGTAGAGTCGATTGATTAGAAATATTGGACATCACCAGTGACTTAGTGGAGACTCCCTTAGTGGAATGGTGAGTCACAGTTGGATATGGATGCTGTGGGCTGAAAAGAGAGTCTATACCTTCTTTCAACACACACACATAATAAGTGCAGTTTTTAAGAAGTGAAGGGTAGATGAGAAAATGGAGAGAAAGGGCGTATTATTCATTTGTGTATTACATGTGAGAGTCTGAGAAGAAGAAACTAATGACAAAGGGATTTTTTAAAAATTTTTTGGTCCTTGTTAGACAGAAGAGACAACTGTGATTTATCCTGTGTAGTGAAGAGTTCAGCAGGTGGACTGTTCAAAAATGCAGAAGGAAAATGAAAAGCTAATGGGCGAGTTGCAAGAAAATATGGAATGCCATCAGTAGGTCATGGATTAGCTTGGAGCACATGGATGTTAATGTCCTCATGGTTTAGTAGAAGGCAGTATAAAATTCAGAAAACCTGTAGTATAAAATTCAGGAAACTTGAAAGTAATGCCGTATGTATCTTCTAAGAGCAAAGAAAAGAAACAAAACCCAAAAGGACCCAGAGGACAGTGTCCATCATAAACCAGCATGAGGATAATTATTTAAAAGCTAGGGTGCTAATATTAGCTCTGCCACAAAATCATTGGCCGAACTCATCTTCTTTAGAATTATAATATCTCAATTTTCTTGTTTGAAAAATGGTCCTACTGAAACAGTATACTTTTTTTTAAATGAAAAACTTAAATAAAAAGGCTTTTGAGGAAAAACTATAGTTCATGAATTTATCACTATCAAGAGAAATATAAATAAACTGAAAGTCACCATTTGTTGTAAAGGGAATAGTCCCAGCCCTGGTCATCTCTGCCACATCTATGCGGTGTCTTTGAGCAAATCATGCAGGCTCTCTGAATCTTGATCTCTTCATTTGTAAAATAAGGATAATTACCCGTAGAGCCAAAACTTGCTCAAGGATCGACCTAGATTTATCTGAAATCACTTTACAATAGAAATCACTACACAAAGCAATTCTTTTAAGAATCATGAAATAGCAGCTGTAATAGAAGATAATAACAGCAACAAGATATGCTGACCAGCATCTTTGCCCAAGTATCTCTGAGGGGGTTAGAGATGGACTTGCTGCAAAAAGTCACATCTGTTTTTTGGGGGGAGTTCCAATGAGTCACACTTAATTTTAAACAGGAAAGCAGCACTGTGAACAAAGGAAGTGGTCTAGGGGATCATGATTTTGCTGGATAGAGAAGGGTTAACTGCCATATGCTACCCAGCAGAATTGAGCGATGTGTGGCCACCACCAGTGGGGTGGGAAAAAGATGTTGCCGGAGGTTGTGGCTGGGGAAATTTCTCTTCAGTTATGGGAAATCTTTCTGCTTTTGCCATGTGGTCTCACCACATCCTCACGGACCCCCATGGTGGGGTTCTCTGGAGAGATGTAAAGAAATAGGCAAGGCAGGAAGACAGTCGCAAGGGTGGAGAGAGATAAGCTAAGAGGCATCGAGGGAAGAAGCAACTGATCTAGGAGGGGGGGGAGCAGAGTTGTAGGGGGGCAGGAATCGTCAGAAGGTGCAGCTGTAGTTACTCTATTTGGGTTGGAATAGCTGTGCTGATGATACTGAAATTTCCTCTCTTGAAAATCACACAGTCTTTGGTCAGCATCTCTTTTCTCTTCTGTCAGACTTCCTTGCTTTTGGACTTCTCCTTTTGCTCTCTCTCTGTCAAAGAGGATGTTCAAGGTTCATAGTGTTGACCCCCCACCTGATGCCCCTTTTCAGAATTTGGGCCTTAGGATCTCATTTGCACCATGGAATCTTACTTTTAATTGCTTCCAGCTTTTTGTGACTTCCCATTGGAGAAGGAAATGGCAACCCACTCCAGTGTTCTTGCCTGGAGAATCCCAGGGATGGGGGGGCCTGGTGGGTTGCCATCTATGGGGTCGCACAGAGTCGGACACGGCTGAAGTAACTTAGCAGCAGCAGCAGCAGCATTGACCTCTACATAAACATGATTTCTCCAAAACTCCAGCATTCTCCATGAGATAGTAGCTCTCCTTCTTAGCACTCTATTTCCAAAGTATTTCTGTCATACTTTTTATCATCTAGGACAGAAATCCTGGGTTTATCAAGCTCTGCATAAAACATATCTCTCACTGCTTCACCAACATTAACATCACAAAAATGCATCTATCCTCATCCCACATCTCAACTATTGTAATAGCTTAAATACATTCTCTTAGTTTTCCTAAATCACTGTTTGCATTGTATCACTTTCCAATTTAAAATGTGATCCTAGTTCTCTACTAATTATGTTAAAAATAAAACTTCTCTGTCTGGCTTAGTATGTCCTCTATGATTTTGCTTTAGATATCAAATCTGACTTCTTGTTACTCATGATATGGTTAGTAAAAAAAAAATTTAAGGCTATTTACTGTTGCTGTTGTTGAGTCATGAAATCATGTATGGCTCTTTGCGATCTCACGGGCTGTAGCATGCCAGGCTCCTCTGTACTTCACTATCTCCCAGAATCTGCTCAAATTCATGTCTTTTGAGCTCATGATGCTATCAAATCATCTCATCCTCTGCTGCCCTCTGCTCACTTTGCCTTCAATCTTTCCCTCCATCAGGGTCTTTTCCAATGAGGTGGTGGCCACATTGCTGGTGGCCATATTGGTCACATCAGGTAGCCAAAGTATTGGAGCTTCAGCATCAGACCTTATGAGTTGCTGTTATATGTTGGCTCCATGATATAAATATAGATGGCATAGTTCCTATTTTCCAAGAGTTTAAGACTTACAGTTAGGCAAATGCATACTGTCCCTAGTCTATATTAGAAGTATCTAAGTGGTATGCTAAAAGTATGGAAATTTTGAAGAGAAGGACCTAACAGGGACCACAAATGAACATTTCAAAAGAAGTGGAAAAATGAGGTGAGTCTTAAAAGACAAAGAGAATAAGGTGTAAAAGATATGGAATGAAGATATTTTAGGCATGGATTAAGTGGCTCAAGAACACATAGTTAAAGACTCCTAACTGACCTGAACTGAAGTTGTTTTTAATGGCAGGATTAAAAGATTTAGCTATAGAACTGAACAGGTAGGCTGGGGTCAGATTATAAAGGGCCTTGTATGCAAACCTAAGAAATGCTCATTTTATGCTGAAAGCAATGTGAAGCTGTTGAAAGATTTTAATTAAGATAATGAGTTGCATGATCATATTTGTGTTTCAGAAAGATGCCTGGCAGCAAAGTTGAAAATGCTTGGAAGGGAATAAGAGTGAAGTAGGAAAAACAAATTAGGGAGTTTGGGTCTCTCATAAAGTCTTGAGAAAACAGTCACTGCTTAAAAACAGCTACCACGACCACACACTTCCTTTACCATCAGTACTGAAACCCTATAGTCCAATAAAACTGTTTTTGATGATGAAGATGTTTAAAATAAAAAATATTTCAAGAAAATATGTGCCTTCTTTGTAAAATCAGAGATCAGCATTTCATTAACTGCAAATAAAAACAAACCCTTTGAGTTCAATAACAAATTGAGGAAATGTCCTCTAATTTCTAATCTTTTAGATAGTTTTCTCCAGCGTTTTATTTATAAATAATTAAGATTAGGGATACATTATTATATTGTCACATTACAGTCCATTTTTCAATAAAAAGTGGAAAACTTAGACTCTACTTCATAAGGGGATTAAAAAACTAAATTCTTACTTATTTCTAACTTCTTATGTATAAAATACACCATAGGCAAGTATATGATACAGAACAGGAATTAGAAAAAACACTTGCTGTGTTGGACTACTCAATGTGTATGTTGTTCTGAACCCTCCTCCCTGCATATAATTTCTGCTCTTTGCCCGCCATTACAGGCTTCTGAATGATTTGTTGTTCTATGTTTGTTTGTTTTTCTGGAAGATCTGTGTATATTTTATAGAAGACCAAAGAGAGCCAACACTACAAAGTATTTACATATAGTGTGACAGAATAGCATCGTCACTACTTACGAACTTGTTAGAAATAAAAGTTATTGGGGCATACCACAGATATACCAATTAAGAATAATCTGGACTATGGCCCAGAAATCTATAGTTTGGTAAGCTTCCCAAATTATTCCTATATATCTTAAGAATGATTGTAGTAAAGGGTCAACCTAAAGGCAGAACAATCTAAAGACAGATTTTAGTTAATCAAAAGTTTAATTTTGCTGCTATAATGGCTTGACTTTTGGGTTGTGTGCGTGCTAAGTCGCTTCAGTCATGTCCAACTCTGCACAACCTCATGGACTGTAGCCTGCCAGGCTCCTCTGTCCATGGGATTCTCCAGGCAAGAATACCAGAGTGGGTTGCCATGCCCTCCTCCAGGGGATCTTCCCTGACCCAGGGATTGAACCCACATCTCTTACATCTCCTGCATTGGCAGGCGGGTTCTTTACCACTAAGGCCACCTTTGTAAATAATGACAAATAGTCACTAAAATTGTACCAATCCTGAGTAGCCTCTGGTTGAACCAAGTCTTCTTGTTCATATAATAATGATCCATAGAATACATATTCCATTAAGTTCATGTTGTCTGTTCATGGGACTCATTTTACCAGAGACTCTATCAACTCATTCAGCAAGGAATATCAACATATAACATAGATAATGGGCTTCCCTGGTAGCTCAGCAATAAAGAATCCACCAGCAATGCAGGAGTTACAAGAGACATGAGTTTGATCCCTGCATTGGGAAGATGCCCTGGAGCAGGGCATGGCAAGTCACTCCAGTATCCCTACCTGGAGAATCCAATGGGTAGAGGAGCCTGGTAGGTTACAGTCACAGTATCACAAAGACCTGGACATGACTAAAGCGACTTAGCACGCACACACCATGGATGATATATTAGGACAGAAAACGAAGGTACTCATTGTGGATAACTTTTTAAAATGAATTATCTAATAAAGCAAAAAAGATGTATTGTTTTCAGTGAGTTTGTGAGATTTCTCTTAGTTACTTTGTTTTTCTAGATCATAACAAATATTCTTATTTTATAAACTAATTGTTTGATATGAACAATTATAATAATTTAACCAGTGGTATAATGTGCCGAAGCCGATTAGAATGTATTTAGAATTAAGCAACAAAGCATTTCTTTTTCTTGATGGAAATTGAATAAAAATGTCAAACTGCTGCAATCAGACATTCCAGATATGAATATTCATTGGCAACTGTTCATGGCAGATTTATGAATTCTTTCACCTGCTGTTAGGAGGAAAAGGAAAACATTAAGTTGCCAAATAAAGCCATTAACATAAGCTAAAAGAAAAAAATATATACACAGATGGATGCTGATCTTGGAATTATGCAATCTTCTCAAAAGAGACCTATTTCTTTTATATTGTGAAGGCATTTGTTTTGTACATGCAGATTGCAAAGGTCTAAGATTTGAACTCAGAATCTACAATCTGCACCATCTCCCATGGTTTATGGAGGACAGTGAAACCAAACATCTATCAACTTGTCACGGAATAGCTATGTGTAAAGACACTCATTAACAGTCTGAGTCGTACTTTAACCGTCTGCCCCATTCCTTCAGCACCATTTACATCAACATCCACACATATTGGACTATTTTGCCCTAAAGAAAAGATTTGATTAAATTTGAGGGTATAATTTAAATGGACGATAGCAAACTACTTCTATGGATTTGTTTGGAAGGTTGAGTGTTGAGAAACAGCATAAAATATTTGCTTAGGCATGTTAGGTTACTTATTTAACCATGTGTGAATTTCCGTTAATTTGTGAAACACAGTTTTCATGAGCATTTTTAGTGCTTCCTGTTTACTACCAGGGTTGAAATGCTCCAAAAACAGAAGATTTCCTGAAGCAGTTCAGTATTTTCATTTATAGACAAGAAAAGAACACACAGAAGCAATAATAACTGCCCTTTGAATATTTTATTATTTTCATACACAATTCTGTTCTTATTTGTTTCAGGTATTTTTTAGTTTACCTTTTAGGTATCTTTGATACAATCTTTTAAAAAGGTATGTGGATCTTTTTTATAGTTTAAACAAACAGAGGTAATACTAATGGACATTTCTATGTTAATTAATTGAATAAAATAGTAATGGAACTATGAGGCCAAGAATTTGGGTTGTATTTTACACAAAAATCATAAGATTTCAACTGAATTATTTGGCAAAGCAATTACTGTATTTTTCTACAAGAAGAGGCATTTGAAGAGAATTGTAGAGATCTGAAATAAGAAGCCCCCAGCTGCTGTTCCTGAATTATATCAAGAAGTTAAACAAGAAGACTGTATAGTCAAGTTACTGGGCTTGGTTGACAAAATCAAACTGAATGGTGCTGAGTTCTCAAAAGTCTGCATTTATCTCACTCATTAATTGTTGGTGGAAGTGTAAATTAGTGTTGTCTATGGCAGAAAATTTGCTAACATTTTTATGAAGGATAATTCACCTAGTATATGAAAATTAAACATATACAACTGTTAGGCCAGTAATTCCACTTCTAGGCATTGAACCTATAAAAGTTTACCACATTCAAAAGAATTTATTGCATCAGAGTTATAGTAGCAAATGATTGACAGCAATCTAAACGTCTGGTAACAGAGGACAGGCTAAATAAATCCTGGTTCACCCGTACAATGGCTTACTTGTAGATGTTAAAAGAATGAGGTAGTTACATAGTTACTGATGTGGACTAAACTTTAAAGAATATTATTAAATTAAAAGAAACAAGGCATAAAATTCTGTACAGAATATGCTATAGTTTTAATGTGAGAGAGACAGAGAAAAGAGAATTTATTTTTCTGTTTGTTCATTTGTCTAATTCATCCATTCAGAAGGATACACAAGAATCTGTAAATAGTGATTCTCCCTCTATAGATGACTAGGGTGGGAATACACCTCATTCTAATTCTCTGTGCATTATCATGTACCGAGTAAATATATTTAAAAATAAATTTTAATTGCAAAAAATTCATTGCCAGCTATGCCATATTATGAAGTATGAGTCAATGTATACATAAAATAAATAACAATATCCTAAATGTTCAAGTGCTGTGTACTAGGTATAGTTAGGGACTATTCTTATAGTAGGCTTTTAGTATTTGAGTTTTTATCCAATCAGTTACTTTCATATGTTAATACTTTTGTATGTTAATACTTTCATATGTTAATACTTCTATATGTTACAGTAATGCTACACTTTCTTAACTTGGTTAATGTTATGGGTCCTCTCCTCCCAAAACTGCACACATCCACACACCCACAAATATGCAATAAATTCAGGGGACTGATTTATTACATGTAGTCCAAGGCCATTATCCATGGATGCTTAATGTTCCATGAGTCTTGGGATAACAATTCCTTATTTTTTTTTCTTTATTTAAAAATTAAAGAAGAAGAAAAAACTTTTCATCTTATATTGTGGTATAGCCAATTAACAGTGTCCAGGCCCACATATAACATTGAACAGAGTTCCATGTGCTATAGAGTAGATTCTTGTTGGTTATCCATTTTAAATACAGCAGTGATGGACAGATGTGAGATCTGGATCATAAGGAAGACTGAGAGCCAAGGAATTGTTGCATTTGAACTGTGGTGCTGGAGAAGACTCTTGAGTGTCTCTTGGACCGTGAGGTCAAATCAGTCAATCCTAAAGGAAATCAACTCTGAATGGTCATTGGAAGGACTGATGCTGAAGCTGAAGCTCCAGTACCTTGGCTATCTGATGCGAATAGGAGACTCACTGGAAAAGACCCTGATGCTGGGCAAGAGGAGAAGGGGGCAACAGAGGATGAGATGGGTGGATGGTATCATTGACTCAACGGACATGAGCTTGAGCAAACTCCAGGAGGTAGTGAAGGACAGGGAAGCCTGGCATGCTGCAGTCCATGGGGTAGCAAAGAGTCTGACATGACTAACGGACCGAATAACAACAGCAATCCCTCCCTCTCGTCCTCCCCCTCTGTCAGTGGGGATCTTAAGTTCTTTTCTAAGTCTGTGTGTCTGTTTTGTGAGTAACAACTGTTTATTTTAATATGAGATAAATGTGGAAGTTATGTATCATTCATCCTTCAATCAGGTACAGAGAAAGATTCTAGTAATCACTTTGAACAAGACTTTAAGTCAAATACAATGGGTTAGATTGAAATTTGTGATTACAATCTAAGCCTGAGTAACTCTTGAAAAGCAATACATTTAAAGTCACAAGTGGCCAGCTCACCAATTCCTTTTTTAATCATTTTATATCCTGGCAGCATTTCCATCATTGTGGAAGTGTTTTTTTTTTTTTTTCTTAATATTAGCCAAAGGGAAAAAATAAACTAAATACTAAAAAGGTTTTATTATATTTCAAGAGTGAAATAGTAACAATGTGGAGTTTTTTGCCATTAAAAAATTTACTTGATGCTAGTTCCAAGGATGTGATAAGGCCTGATGTTATTTTAAGATAAAAATTTCGACATCTATCATTTCAAAAATAGGCAGTATTACCTAAAAGAGTAGTCACTAAGAAACTACCTCTTTGAAAACACAAAATTCCTTAATAATTACTCTCAGTTGTTTATGTATCAACAACTCTGACACTGTATATGTTTACTATTTTCTTTTACATGTATATAGATTTTCTTTTAATATTATATTTATAATAATCACCACCCTATTTTAAAATAATAGTGAATACAAGTCTAACTGTTAAGCACACAAAAGCAGAACACATGGAAGATTTATTAACATAAATTTTGAAGTTGCTAAAAAATAATGAAAGACATTTAATCACTCCATGGATGTATTCTTTTTAAACATAGTATCAGTGTTCATTCAAATTGGGGTTTTGTATTTGGAGATTTACATCAGTTATTTTCATGGGTTTGTTTGAGCTTCTCATTTTCTCTCTCTTAAAATATTTGAAAAGTAGCATAACATCTCTTTTCCTTTGACCTCTTCTGACAAATTAAATATTCAACAACCCTCAAGCATCCATTACCCTTGAGATGACATCATGATCTCAGTAACACTCCTTTAGGCTAATCAACATAATTGCCACCCATCTAGAACTTGCAGAGATCCTTCTTAGGCAAAGGTAGCAGCAGAGCCTCTGCTATTAAGGGGTCAGAATTTAGGTTTAAATGGCTCAGGGTCTTAGATTTAGCACTTTATTTAATATCTGGTCAAGATATGCTTTCTCCTTAATTAGCAGATGAAGAAACATGAAGCAAGAAATTCATATTCATAAGGTATGATGGGAAAGAATATAACATCTATTTTGGATAACAAAGCCTTCAACAAAATACTTTTTTTTCCAGTTTTTAAGGGACAGCTGACAGGTGAAGTGTGGAGCTCCCTAGTATGTGTCCCATTAGGGGACAAGGGATTTGCTCTCTCATCAACAACAATTTTACTGGTTCCTCTGATTATATAGTTGTAAATCTTCACACAGGTTTTATAGTTAATGGATCCCAGATGCCCTGAATATTTGAAAACAATGAAAACAACACAAACAATATTCTAAAACACATATTATGTGCCAAGCACTCTTCTAAGTGTTTTCAGAGTCTCCAGTTTATTTTCTCCTTACAGCCACCTTAGGTTGTGGGCAGTATTATTAACTCATTTACAGATGAGGAATTTGAGGTGAAGAGGTGTTTACTTACCCTGATCAAAATCATGAAACTGCGTGGGGAATTTGAATCCAAACCAAGGATATTTACACATTTAAACACTACTAAACTACACTGAGGGCTTCTCTGATGGTTCAGCAGTAAAGAAATTTAAGTGAAAGTCGCTCAATTGTATCCAACTCTTTGGGAGCCCATGGACTAAACAATCCAAGGAATCCTCCAGGCCAGAACACTGGAGTGGGTAGCCTTTCCTTTCTCCAATGGATCTTCCAAATACAGGAATGGAACCAGGGTGTCCAGCGTTGCAGAAGGATATTTTAGCAGCTGAGCTATCAGGGAAGCCCAGAAAGAATCCACCTGAAATACAGGAGAACAGGAGATGCGGGTTTGATCCTTGCATTGGGAAGATCCCCTGGAAAGGGCATGGCAACCCACTCCAGTATTCTTGCCTGAAAAGTCCCATGGACAGAGGAGCCTGGTGAGCTACAGTTCATTATGTCTCAAAGAGTCAGACATAACTGAAGCGACTGAGTTCAAGCATTGTACATTGAATATTAAAGAGATGTTTTAAATCACCTTATATTTTTTTCAAAAGAAAGGTCACAGGAAGAGGAAGTGAAAGTGAAAGTCGCTCAGTCCTATACAAACAGTCATGGAATTCTCCAGGCCAGAACACTGGAGTGGGTAGCTTTTCCCTTACTCCAGGGGATCTTCCCAACCCAGGGATCGAACCCAAGTCTCCCACATTGCAGGTGGATTCTTTACCAGCTGAGCCACAAGGGAAGTCCCACAAGAAAAGAAGGCTGATGATTATGTATAGACTCACCCAATAGATATTTATCAGTTACTGTTAGGCGTTTTTGTAGAAGCAACTAACAAAAGATGAGATGAATGAAAAACAAAATGAAGCTGAAGAAACTTAATGCAAAGGTTAGTTTGCTTTTTTCTTTTTAACTCTTTACCAGTCTAACTAGTTTCCGACTATTTCAAGTAATAAAATTAAAATATATGAGATGAAAAACTTTCAATTGTTTCTATAATTTTCATCTATATATTATTAAAACCACTATATTTAAAAGACCTTTAAGTAAGATGGTTGCCAGGATATATTAAAGAAGTGTTATTTGACTATTCTATGATTTTTCTCTATGTAGCTTTTTTTTTTCTTTTTGTCAGTGTAAGTCTAATCAATATCACCAAAAATTTTCTCTAACCTGTTTCCATTCAACTGTGTATATTGCCTATAATGATCTATTTTTCTGATTAACCTTCAGATTCTCTGTCTACCATGAAGTCTTCCCTGAAAATATACATGTAAATAACTTTAACATGCACAGTTTAAAACACTCATGTGGTATCAAATATAGCTAATAACCTATTAACATTTTACTGATTTTTTAGGTATTATTTCTCGAAAACTAGTTGTCTGGTATAATTTTTTGTCATTCAAAGCAGCTCTATCTAATATAATTTCTGCAGTGACAGGCATATCCCATAATTATGTGGTCTGAAATAGTAGTCACTAGACATATATGGCTATTGAGGGTATGAAATGTGGTTAGAGAGACAGAATAATTGAAATTTTACTTTTATTTAATTCAGTAAATCAAATTTAAATTAAGTCACACGTGGCTACTGGCCGCCTGACAATGTAGATCTGCAGTGATATATTTAGAGCTGATATTTAATAAATTTTGTTGAATGAATGAATAAATGCATACATAAAAGTTCTCAGGTTCTCAAGATATATTCATTGCACTTAAATTTTTGTTTTGGAAAGTATTAAAAAATATCTATGAAGGCAAACATTCTAGGGATATATAATCATAGAATCATAAAGTTAGCCTGGGGAGAAACTCTTGATCATTTAATCATCCAAACTTTTACTTGACAAACAAGAGACAACTGCGTCCAAGGAAACAAATGTCCTTTTACAACTAGTCTGTAAAGAGGCAAGAACTAGAGCCCAGGGGTCTGTTTCTCAGGGTAATTTTGGCCATAATATCCTGAAATTTTCTGAGTCATTAAACATTTTGCTTTTCCATCATCTATAAAATTATAACCCATTTAGTGCTTTGTTTTGGGGTTGCCTGGAAGCAGACGTAAGCCCAGGATTGTTCAGCCACTAAGTCATGTCAGACTCTGTGACCCCATGGACTGTAGCTTGCCAGACTCCCCTGTCCTTCACTGTCTCCCGGAGTTTGCTCAAATTCATGTCCATTGAGTCAGTCACACCATCCTACCATCTCATCCTCTGTTGCCCTCTTCTCCTCCTGCCCTCAATCTTTCCCAGCATCAGGGTCTTTTCCAATGAGTCAGCTCTTTGGAGCAGGCAAAGTACTGAAGCTTCAGCGTCAGTTCTTCCAATAAATGTTCAAGGTTGATTTCCTTTAGCATTGACTTGTTTGATCTCCTTGCTGTCTAAGGGACTTGCAAAAGGAGTCTTCTCTAGCACCACAATTTGAAAGCACCATTTCTTCAGCACTCAGTCTTCTTTATGATCCAACTCTCACATACAGGTAGTTAGTTTAGGGGGTGGGGAGAACACCAGTAGAGGAGCAATGTAGGGAAGGCTAGGTAGCAAGAAAGAGCATTATCAAGCCAGATCCTGTGGGCCTCAGAGCTGTCTAACGAAGAAAATTCTGGAACAGAATTTTTGAATTCTGGAAAATGAATATTTCAGAGTAATCCCAGTTGGGGAGGATGGGATTGTGTCAAGTGAGAGAATTGGAGTTCCCACTGGTTCCTGGGCACGTAAAATTCAGTAGGTCACAGTGGTGAGGCAAGGTGGGAGGGATTTGGGGATTTTGAGGCTTTTCCAGCTTCTACCCACTTTGTACTTAGCATAGGACTTAGCTATAGTAGTTGTTAATATCTGTTTTATTGAATATATATAATAGGAAAGATGCTATGCAGCTTGAAGAGATAAGGTTCAACATAGCTGTTTTTAGTCATCAAGTCTTAATGGACTAAGGGTTTTTTAAAATTAATTAATTCATTTTAATTGGAGGCTAATTACTTTACAATATTCTAGTAGTTTTTGCCATACACTGACATGAATCAGTCATGGGTGTACATGTTGACACATGGACTAAGAGTTTTTAAAGACAGAGATACTAATATTTGTATCCTAGGAACTAGCACAGTGATTAGTGGTAAAGAAATGGTTTCCAAATTATTGCCATAACAATATACAATTGTCAACCTAATATACAAAAGAACAACATAATATTTTAATACTCTGCTACTCTTCCTAATCTTAACAGTAAATACTAATTGTACCTAATATCTGTTTCTAGTTAGTTTTTGTATGATAACTCATTATTCCTCACCTTAATTCTGAGCTATATATACTACTTATCACCATAAAAATCATACTACAACAAAGCACATGTAAGATTTTTTGTAGGTCTTTGGAAAAATGATATACAAACTATGGTATTCAAAATTTTAATTATAATTCAATGCATTATTATAATTTCTAATATGAGGGATCTTTCATTTTGGAATTAGTTTTGTTTTGAAATGGGGATAAAAGCCTAAGGACTATGGTTCTTCTTATGCATCTCTGTATTTAAAGTTAGCTGCAAAACTAGTGGTATTCTGAAGCATGCAATACAGATGCGGCCATGATAGAAAACCAGAGTTTAGGAGAATATATAGATTTGGAAAGGAACATATACTACTTCTCTCCTAAATTTGATTTTTCCAAATAAGAGATTCCAAGACACTTGCTATAACCTCCCACAATAAGCAATGAGTACAGGGTTCCCTGGTGGCTCAGATGGTAAAGAATCTGCCTGCCATGCAGAAGACCTGGGTTTGATCCCCAGGTTGGGAAGATCCCCTGATGGTGGGCATGGCAACCCACTCCAGTATTCTTGCCTGGAGAATCCCCATGGACAGAGGAGCCTGGTGGGCTGCAAGTCCATGGGGTTGCAGAGTCAGACACAATTGAATGACTAAGTATAGCACAGCACCCACTAGGTATCTTAGATGTGATGCCTAAGATAAGCTATTCCCTTCACTTTAGAACAGATTTCTAAGTTATTTTCCTACTGAGAAATTAACATCTACAGAGCATATCTGATGTCTATATTGAAGAACAGTTTTACTAACCAGAAAGTTTTAAGATGGTAAATATCTTTGTTAGAATTCTACCACCCTAGGTGTAGAGTCATTTAGGAAGCAGATGGGTTGAAACTTAAGTAAAAATGTTTAGTGGAACAATTAAAATACCTGTGCATAGTTTCACTTCAGTTTGTTTACACTGGATTCTTTTCATTGTTTTAAGTTCAGTTTCAGTGCACGTCACCAAATGGAGAATGTGGAAATGCTTCTCATAAAACCACTAGAGTGAGGTATATAGAGGCAGGGATAGCGGCAGCAGCAGTGGGTGGTTAAGTCTGTACCAACTCAGCTTGCTGAGCTGATCGTGTGCAGAGATGTGCAGCATCTCTTCTCAATTCTAAGTTCAATGAGGAGACTTCACCTTGGGAGCTTGAAATCCATCAGGTAAGAGTATTCACACCATAGAAATTGTACATGTTACAAATCAAGTTGTTTTGTCCCCCATCCTGCTGTTAAACGTTTAGCAGCATCATTTACCATATGCCACTGCATAGCAAGGCCTGTGAGGAGTCCCAGAACTCATAACTAATTTCATTCAACTTAAGATTTATTTGTCGAAGTGCCTTGCCTGTGTGATACATCAGGTGGCCAGATTGCTTCTGGAACAAAAAAATCATGAGTCTAGAGTTGAGGTGTTGCATTATACAATGACTGGCTCTACAGCATGAGAAACTAATGGTAAAGACTAATGGTAATTTTCTTATCTAAATTTTTTATTGCAGTTAAAATTTTACCTTTAATTCTGAGATCATCACAAGGTTTCCAAGTTTTATTTTGTTAATGAAATAAAAAAACACATTGCCACCTCTTCTCATAGCTGAATGAACATTAATATTGAAAAAAGTTTGAAAATTAAAAAGATATAATCTCAGAATACATTATAATTATTCCTAGGAAAGAAAAAAATTTCCTTCTTTCATACCATCCTACTATGTATCAGTGACAGCTTTGTGACAAGCAGAAAGGATCTTTAGAACAGGAGCACAGTAGATATAAGAATGATAACCTGAAAATGATTATATTCAATTTGAGCAATGTTGAGAGAGTTGAAGTCGCCAGACAGAATACCCAATCATACAAAAACCATGGAGTGTCCGTGGATCTCTTTTGTTCTTCAGTTACTCACTAGTATCTGATCTTTGCAACCCTATAGACTGCAGCATGCCAGGCTTCCCTGTTCTTCACCATCTCCCGGAGCTTGCTCATGCATGTCCATTGAGTCAGGGATGCCATCCAATCACCGAATCCTCTGTCACCCCTTTCTCCTCCTGCCTTCAATCTTTCCCAGCATCAGGGTCTTCTCCAATGAGTTGGTTCTTCGCATCAGGTGGTCAAAGTATTGGAGCTTCAGCTTCAGTATCAGTCCTTGAACAATTAAAAATCAGAGACATTACTTTGCCAACGAGGTCCATCTAGTCAAAGCTCTCAAGAGTCTTCTCCAACACCACAGTTCAAAAGCATCAATTCTTAGGCACTCAGCCTTCTTTATGGTGTCCAGCTCTCACATCTGTACATGACTACTGGGAGAACCATAGCTTTGATTAGATGGACCTTATTGGCAAAGTAATGTCTCTGCTTTATAACTTGTTGTCTACGTTTGTCATGGCTTTTCTTCCAAGGAGCAAGCATCTTTTAATTTCAGGGTCACAGTCACCATCTGCAGTGATTATGGAGACCAAGAAAATCAAGTTTGTCACTGTTTCCATTGTTCCCTCGCCTATTTGCCATGAAGTGATGGGACTGGATGCCATTATCTTCATTTTTTGAATGTTGAGTTTTAAGTGAGCTTTTTCACTCTACTCTTTCACTTTCATCAAGAGGTTCATTAATTTCTCTTCACTTTCTGCCATTAAGGTGGTATCATCTGCATATCTGAGGTTATTGATATTTCTCCCAGCAATCTTGATTCCAGCTTGTGCTTCATCCAGCTTGGCATTTCACATGATGTACTTTTGCATATAAGTTAAATCAGCAGGGTGACAATATCCAGCCTTGACATATTGCTTTCCCCACTGGAACCAGTCTGTTCTTCCATGTATGCTCTAACTGTTGCTTCTTGACCTGCATACAGGTTTCTCAGGAGGCAGGTAAGGTGGTCTGGTATTCCCATCTCTTTAAGAATTTTCCACAATTTGTTGTGATCCATATAGTCAAAGGCTTTTGCATAGTCAATGAAGCAGAAGCAGATGCTTTTATGGAATTCTCTTGCTTTTTCTATGATCCAACAGATGTTGGCAATTTGATCTCTGGTTGCTCTGCCTTTTCTAAATCCAGTTTGAACATCTGGAAGTTCTTGATTCATGTAATCTGAAAGCCTAGCCTGGAGGATTTTGAGCATTACTTTGCTAGCATGTCAATGAGTGCAATTGTGAGGTAGTTTGAACATTCTTTGGCATTGCCTTTCTTGAACTGCAGGGATAGATATCAAGTCTGACTTCTCAGGAAGCTTTCTTTTCTCTCCTTGCTATTCTCTGGAACTCTACAGTCAGGTGAGGATATCTTTTTCTTTTCCCTTTGCCTTTAGCCTCTCTTTTTTTTCTTAGCTATTTGTAAGGCTTCCTTAGACAACCATTTTACCTTTTTGAAACCGATTTTCTTGGGGATGATTTTAATCACTGCCTCCTGTACAATGTTATGAACCTCCATGCATAGTTCTTCAGGCACTCTGTCTATCAGATCTAGTCCCTTGAATCTATTTGTCACTTCCATTGTATAGTCATAAGGGATTTGATTTAGGTCATACCTGAATGGTCTAGTGGTTTTCCCTACTTTCTTCAATTTAAGTCTGAATTTGGCAATAAGGAATTCATGATTCGATCCGCAGTCAGCTCCCAGTCTGTTTTTGCTGACTATAGAGAGGTTCTCCATCTTTGGTTGCAAAGAATATAACCAATGTGATTTCAGTATTGACCACCTGGTGATGTCTTAGCTGAGGATTTATCAAATTATCTAAATTCCTGGTTTCCTTATCTGTGCTCACTTAAGTAGATTTCTCATAAGAAAGTTTTTTCAGAGTTACTTTTCTACTGAGAAAATGTAGTCACAAGTATGTGGTGTCCTTCCCAGTCGTCACTCAGTAAAACTAATAAGCTCTGTAATCTCTCTGAATCTTCCATTAGTTTCTAGTACATTGCACTCATCTTGATAATCCTGGTAATACATGTAGTTTGATAATGAACAAAAATGAGGACTCTTTCTAGAGACAAGATGAATACTAGATTTAATATTGACCTGATTAACTGCTGTTCTGATAGCTGACCTGGACACCCTGGGATTAACACTGCCCCATGTCCTTCAAACAATGCTAAATAATGTTTCAACTTATTTGAAAAATATTAATTTATTTTCAAGTGCTATCAGATATCATTATCCCTTATGTAATTATTTCTAGTAAGTTATTGCCAATATTTATATGTTATTAGAAGTGAGAAACAACTGAAAATGTGAGAGGAACAGTGTATTTTATGTTACCTCCTCTTCTAATCAGATGACAGAAGATGAGATGGCTGAATGGCATCACCAACTCGATGGACATGAGTTTGAGTAAACTCCGGGAATCAGTGATGGACAGGGAGGCCTGGCATGCTGCGATTCATGGGGTCACAAAGAGTCAGACACAAATGAGCGACTGAACTGAACTGAACTGCTAATCCAAAGATTGATACGTGAGAAAAAATTAAACTCTTGGACAGTAGCAAGTCAAGCAAGAAGGTCCAGTTAAGTGCATGTTTGGCATATTTAACAAAGCAGATCAACCAATAGCTGTAAATTAACCATGAATTTGTTTTTGTAAAGGAGAATTATTATTGACATTTTTGGTTTGAGGGGCCACTGAGAGTGAATAAGTTGAGTGTTGTTCAATTATTTAATCAAGTTCTAGGAAAGATGTGAATCACAAGATCAGCTGGCATGTAAACTGAATTATAGAAAGAGAGTGGTGTTGGTCAAAAGGCAGACTGCAGTGATCACTGAAAGTATCATATAGATTGACTCTTTGTCAGTGAGTATATTGACAAGTGAACGTGTGGAAAACTAATCTCGAACTTTTGAATTAAAATGATTTAAAAAAGAATAAGGAACTATGAATAGTTTAGTGACTCTAAGGCTATTTTAGCTTATGTGCTCTCACAAAAGCCAGTAAATAGGTACAAACATAGAGAACAGTTTTTTCCAAAACCACTTCCAACAAAGACAACTGTAATGAGTATCCGGAATAACAAGGTACCAGCGTTAATAGTCGGAGAAGGCAATGGCACCCCACTCCAGTGCTCTCGCCTGGAACATCCCACGGACGGGGGAGCCTGGTGGGCTACAGTCCATGGGGTCGCTAAGAGTTGGACACAACTGAGCGACTTCACTTTTACTTTTCACTTTCATGCATTGGAGAAGGAAATGGCAACCCACTCCAGTGTTCTTGCCTGGAGAATCCCAGGGACGGGGGAGCCTGGTGGGCTGCAGTCTATGGAGTCGCACAGAGTCGGACACGACTGAAGCGACTTAGCAGCAGCAGCGTTAATAGTAAGTAGAAGTATTGACTCTTTAAGCTATCATTTAGACATACAAAAGTAGAAATACAGACTGTTCACTCATCTTTCAGTTTTTTAGATTTCTAAACATATGAAGGGGCTTCCCTGGTGCCTCAGATGGTAAAGAATCTGCATGCAATGCAGAAGATCTGGGTTCAATCCCTCGGTCGGGAAGATCCCTTGGAGAAGGGAACAGCTACCCACTCCAGTATTCTTGCCTGGAGAATTCCATGATAGAGGAGCCTGGTAGGCTGCAGTCCATTGAGTCACAAAGAGTAGGGCATGACTGAATGACTAACACACACACACACACACACATACACACACACACACACACACACACACAAACATGTTAAGATGCTTGCGATGTGTACATTATGAACATAATTTAATTAATATAAATTTACTTAGAAAGTGATTTTTGGCAAAATATGATATTTCTTTCAATAAGCTATGAAGATCTATGTAAAATATTTCTTTCAGTGACTAGTATATGTGCAAAGAGTAACTATTCTGTTAAATTACCAGTGTGGAAGAATAATTACTTTGTTGATTCCCAGTAAGATATACATATCCTTTATGATCAATTGCATCTCTGATGGAATGACAGACATGACTAATTGAGGGAAAGCAGTAGATCCGATACAGTTTTATTTCATAAAGGTTTTGGTTCTGTAGCACATGCCAAAACTCATCAATAAATTGAGATATATTGTCTTGTTTCAACCACCATTAAGTTACAGCACAGAGCTATAGGATTATAGTCAATGAGTTGTATTTGATGGGTCATTGCCAAGTTCAGGTGACATAAGTAATGTTCCACAGTGTTGGTCCCAGACCTATTGTTGAGCATTTTAATCAATGACTTTTATGATTGACTCGTGAACATAATCATTAATTTTGCAGGTAAATTGCTGAGAGTGATATCTTAAGCACTTCAGAGGCAAAGAATGAGAATATAAACGAACTTTAGGAAATTCCACAAATTTTCACAGTTAATTATGATGAAATTCAAGAAGAACAAATAAAGGTTATTGTGTTGACTGAAAAAAATTTTAAAGTAGGAGAGTGAGGAAAAGTTGTCTATGCATAAAAATGATTAAAGAAAGTCTGAAGCACCACAGAGAAAGGGATTAAAAAGTCAGATATGGGTACACAATATACTGCAAGGTTTAAAGGAAACAGGAGACTTGGTTACTTGAATGAAGTAATAACATTACATCACGGTGGACAAGAGACTGGGGCAGAAGACTTGTTTTGAATCCAAGATCCGAACTTAGTAACTGTGAAATCTTGGGTTGAACCATGCTGTATCTCTGAATCTCATGTGATAGATGGGTTAATTTGTGTAAAAATGCATAGTGAATTTTAAATCACTATACTAGTGTTGGCTTTTGAAAATAATTTCTCTCAAATTATAGATATTTTATCCACACTTTATAGAATTGTTGAAGGGCTTAAAAATTTAAAGGACTTAGATAACATTTTCTATTAGAAGATACAAAATTGCAGTTGAGTTTTTAATTTTTTAGCCAAAATATAATAATTCCAATCTTTCTAGAACACAAATGGTAACCAAGCATTTCTAAAGTGTTAATTAATCCAGAAGTTGTATTCTGCTAACTATAGTATTGAAGATTTAACTTTTATAAAGCCAAGGTTATTAGATTCTGGCAAGCTGTGAAATATTCAATTTTATATGTTTCAAAAGAAAAAAAAAAGATATGACTACATTTTCATCTATCTAAGACTCGATATGACTTTCCTGGTGGCTTAGTTGGTAAAGAACTCTCCTGCCAATGCAGGAGACACAGGTTTAATCCTGGGATGGGAAAATCCTCTAGAGAAGGAAAAGGCAACTCACTCCAGTAATCTTGCCTGGAAAATCCTATAAACAGAGGAGCCTGGCAGTCTACAGTCCATGGGATTCTAAGAGCTGGATACAACTTAGCGACTAAACCACCACAAGACTAGTTAAAGTCCAGGCCAAAAACAGTTTGTATACTGTTTAAAAAAGCTTTCAAAGGGCCTTCCTGGTTTAATAGTAGGTCTTTTCTTCCCTTCTTTTTTGTTTTCTATCCCCAATTCATTGCTTTACTAGCATGACTTCACTACTCTGTTGATTTTTCTATTGCAGTAAATAAATCTTTATTTTGCTAGTGCTTAAAACTTTAGTTTTTTTTTTTTTAGTTTAAAAAACAACACTTTTTTTTTTTTTTTTTAGTCTGCCTTCCTTTAGTCTTAGGCAGAAGGAGATAATAGCAAGGAAGGCAAACTTCTGGTTTGAGAGCTGAGACAGGAATCTAGAATCCTATACACACAGGTGACAACTTGCAAAGTATATGCAAATGAAGTCCCAAATACCTATTTCCATAACACTCATCAGATTAAGTTGTGGTGGGGTCCAGGTAAAAATGAGGCTCAGAGGGAAACCACTAAGGAAAAAGTAGGGGCTTAAGTATGTTATAATGTTAAAAAAAAATGATTGAAGCATTTTTCTTACAAAAATGATTTTCACTTCAGATCAAGTGTTCCTTGATATGAAACCAGTAACCTTGATGTGAGAAACCATTTCTCCCAATTAAGTAGTTTAATTTGCATATGTGGTTTACTACATTCATAGATCTTACTATATATTCTAATTTTTTGGCATGAAACTCTCACTGATTTAGGAAATTTTACATTAAGATTGCCTAGTAACGTGAAATCTGTTCAGGAAGATTGGAAAACCATATCATATTCCCAGTAGATTATACTATCATTTTAACAGTTGCATCAAAACAAACTCGTATTTGCTCAATCGTAAACAATGTTGCATGAAGCATTTTAACCCTAAATAAACATACTGTTTATTTAAACATGTAAGTGTTGGAGAAATACAAAATCTGATGCCAAAGTCCCTTAGCAACAAAGAACTTGAATGATTATAAAAAGATTAACATCACTAAATCTCTAAAATAACCTAAACTCGTTAACATTTAGAACCTGCATATTTAATGTGATGCAATTCAACAATTCCACTTTATCTTTTTCACTTGAAAGAATGCCAGTTCTTTCTTCTTTTCTCCTCTTGCAATTCTACTACTCTTGATATAAGATCAATGTAACCTAATTCTTCTATTGTCACCGTGTATGAAAGACATGTCCAGCAAACCCACAACTTTTTATTGCTTATGCTTTCTAGAACAATGCATCTTAAAACCTTATCATGAATCTGAGAAAACTCTGGAAGACAGTGAAGGAGAGGGAAGCCTGGTGTGCTGCAGTTCGTGAAGTCACAAAGAGTCATGCATGACTCAGCGGCTGAAACAACAACACAGACGAAGCACTTGGGGACCTTGTAAAAATGCAGATTTTTAATTCAGCAGGCCTGGCTTGGGGCCCCAGATTCTGCATTGCAAATAAACTGCCAGATGTTGTCCATTCTGTTCTAAAATAGCAGCTATGTCCTGAAACACATAGAGAAGAAATACTTCACCAAATCTTTGAATTATGACAAAGTTCTAACTTTTTTGTAAAATCCTGCAAATGTGAACAGCCCAATTAGAATACAAATATTATGTGGTGGGAATTATGATTCCGACCTCAAGTAGTAGCTAAGGAATCTGAGCTAAGGAAAACAGCACCATCCACAGAGATCAGTGCTCCTGTATTCCTATCAAGAGACAGTAATGCTTTAAATTTCTTGTTAACACTCATAAAATATTTACTATACCAGAAGTGTAATGCACTATAGATGCACTGATACTCTATTTTGAATCATATGGTACCTCTCAAATCTTAACCTAGAAGTAGATTTTGAACAGTACATGATGTTAATAAATACTGTATATTTTTAAAACATAGTTAATGAATCATCATTAAGGATAAAATTGTGAGCTAAGGCTATGTCTGATGGCACATAAAAACAAATGCAACTAATTATAAGATATTTCTATATGGCATGAATGGAAATGCCGTAACGGTTGACTCACTTTCTGCTTGTGAGACTCATAGAAAACAATACTATTTATGTTTGTTATCTTTAAATTCATGGAAAGGATGAATTAGTTGAATGAGCAATGGGTTGGAGAAAGAGAAGCTCTGAAGTAGGATTAGTCTTAATGTTAGTTGCTCGTTATGTCTGACTCTTTGAGACACCACGGTCTGTCCATGGAATTCTCTAGGTAAGAATACTAGAGTGAGTTGCCATTCCCTTCTCCAGGGGATCTTCCAGACCCCGGGACTGAACTGGGGTCTCCTGCATTGCATGCAGATTTTTTTACCATCTGAGCTATCAGGGAAGCCCAAAGTAGGATTAGTACCTGTGTTATAAAAACCTCTATGAACCTCTAGCCCTTGAGTGATTAAATGTAGCTAATAACTCATACATATAGGGCTGGTATGCAGGTGGTGGGGGTGCTTCCCAGATAGCTCAATGGTGAAGAACCCACCTGCCAAGCAGGAGAGGTGGGTTCGATCCCTGGGTCAGGAAGATTCCCTGGCTGAGGAAATGGCAACCCAGTCCAACAGTCTTGCCTGGGAAATCCATTGGAAAGAGGAACCTGGCAGGCTATAATCCATGGGGTTGCAGAGTCGGACACAACTTAGAGACTAAGCAACAAAAACAAATAGAGCTGGGCCAAAGCAGTGAGCGAATGCACAGGAGATCTTTAGCAGGGGGTCTGCAGGTGGTAGGTTGCCAATCTACAAATACTAGCATAAAACATTAGTATTCTTAATGATCTGAGTTTTTTGCCAACATTGTATAAATGAGAAAATACTTATAAAACACCTTTCACCATATTACTCCTAATAACAATAATAATATAAATTCCACCATGTATGGAATACATTTATGAATGTCAAATATTGTATGAGAAACAATAATATCATTCAACCCTGGTATATATCTGAGGTTTATGTATTATTTAAGACTAATCAAGTCCAGAAAAATTAAGTAGTTTGCTTAAAATTCCTAGAGTTTATTAACTTCATTAAAAGTATTTCAGCTTAGAGTTTCTAAGTTCACAATTCCTGGTCTTTCCACTACAGTGATGTACAAACTTGTGTCCTCTGAGTGCTGTCATCTGTTAGGTGCGGTTAATAATGTAGACCACACACACTTTAAAAATTGCACCAAAAATGGCTATTGAAAAACCACCATAAGGCCTGGCACAGAGTTAGCAATAAATATACATTCTCTTGAACATTCTTTGGCATTGCCTTTCTTTGAGATTGGAATGAGACCTGACCTTTTCCAGTCCTGTGACCACTGGAGAGTTTTCCAAATTTGCTGGCATATCGAGTGCAGCAATTTACAGCATCATCTTTTAGGATTTGAAATAGCTCAACTGGAATTCCATCACCTCCACCAGCTTTGTTCATAGTGATGCTTCCTAAGGCCCACTTGACTTTGCATTCCAGGGTGTCCAGCTCTAGGTCAGTGATCACACCACCGTGGTTATCTGGGTCATGAAGATATTTTTTGCATAGTTGTTCTGTGTAGTCTTGACACCTCTTCTTAATATCTTCTGCTTCTGTTAGGTCCATACTGTTTCCCTCCTTTATTGTGCTCATCTTTGCATGAAATGTTCCCTTGGCATCTCTAATTTTCTTGAAGAGATCGCTAGTCTTTCCCATTCTGTTATTTCCCTCTATTTCTTTGCATTGAGGAAGGCTTTCTAATTTCTCCTTGCTATTCTTTGAAACTCTGCATTCAAATGGGTGTATCTTTTCTTTTCTCCTTTGCCTTTAGCTTCTCTTCTTTTCTCAGCTATTTCTAAGGCCTCCTCAGAAAACCATTCTTTCTTTTCACATTTCTTTTTCTTGGGGATGGTCTTGATCTGTACACTGTCTCCTGTACAGTGTCATGAACCTCAGTCCGTAGTTCATCAGGCACTCTATCATATCTAATCCCTTGAATCTATTTGTCAATTCCACTATATAATCATAAGGGATTTGATTTAGGTCATACCTGAATGGTCTAGTGGTTTTCCCTACTTTCTTCAATTTAAGTCTGCATTTGGCAATAAGGAGTTCACGATCTGAGCCACAGTCAGTTCCCGGTCTTGTTTTTGCTAATTGTATAGAGCTTCTCTATCTTTGGCTGCAAGGAATATAATCAATCTGATTTCAGTATTGACCACCTGGTGATGTCCCCGTGTAGAGTCTTCTCGTGTTGTTGGAAGAGGGTGTTTGCTCTGACCAATGAATTCTCTTGGCAAAACTCTGTTGGCCTTTGACCTGCTTTATTTTGTACTCCAAGGCCAAATTTGCCTGTTACCTTAGGTATCTCTTGACTCCTACTTTTGCATTCCAGTCTCCTATAATGAAAAATGACATCTTTTTTGGGTGTTAATTCTAGAAGGTCTTGTAGGTCTTCATAGAATCATTCAACTTCAACTTCTTGGTCATTGCTGGTCAGGGCATAGACTTGGATTGCCGTGATATTTAATGGTTTTCCTTGGAAATGAACAGAGATCATTCTGTCGTTTTTGAGGTTGCATCCAAGTGCTGCATTTCGGACTCTTTTGTTGACTATGATGGCTACTCCATTTCTTCTAGGGAATTCTTGCCCAAGTAGTAGACGTAATGGTCATCTGACTTAAATTCACCCATTCCAGTCCATTATAGTTTGCTAATTCCTAAAATGTTGATGTTCACTCTTGCCATCTCCTGTTTGACCACTGCCAATTTGCCTTGATTCATGGACCTAATATTCCAGGTTCCTATGCAATATTGCTTTTTATAGCATCAGACTTTACTTCCATCACCAGTGACATCCACAACTGGGTGTTGTTTTTTCTTTGGCTCCGTCTCTTCATTCTTTCTGGAGTTATTTCTCCACTGATCTCCTGTAGCATATTGGGCACCTACTGACATGGGGAGTTCATCTTTCAGTGTCCTATCTTTCTGGTTTTTCCTGCTGTTAATGGGGTTCTTTAGGCAAGAATACTGAAGTGGTTTGCCATTCCCTTCTCCAGAGGACCACAGTTTTTTTCAGAACTCTCCACCATGACCTGTCCATCTTGGGTGGCCCTACATGGCATGGCTCATAGTTTCATTGAGTTAGAGAAGGCTGGGTCCATGTGATCAGTTTGGTCAGTTTTCTGTGATTGTGGTTTTCATTCTGTCTGCCCTCTGATGGATAAGAATAAGAGGTTTAAGGAAGCTTCCTGATGGGAGACACTGACTGAGGGGGAAACTGGGTCTTGTTCTGATGGGTGGGGCCATGCTCAGTAAATCTTTAATCCAATTTTCTGTTGATGGGCATGGCTGTGTTTCCTCCCTGTTTTTTGACCTGAGGCCAAACTATGGTGGAGGTAATGGAGATAATGGTGACCTCACTGAAAAGGTCCCATGCACCCACTGCCTCACTCATTGCCCTCGACCCTGCAGCAGGCCACTGTTGACCCACGCCTCTGCTGGAGACTCCTGGACACTCACAGGAAAGTCTGAGTCAGTCTTTAGTGGGTCACTGCTTCTTTCTCCTGGGTCCTGGTGCACACAAGGTCCCGTTTGTGCTCTCCAAGAGTCTGTTTCCCCAGTCCTGTGTAAGTTCTGGCAGTTCTATGGTGGGGTTAATTGCACAATTGCACTCATCTCACAAGCTAGCAAAGTAATTCTCAAAATTCTTCAAGCCAGGTTTCAACAGTACATGAACCATGAACCTCCAGATGCTCAAGCTGGATTTAGAAAAGACAGAGGATATTACCATATGTGAAATAAATCACCAGTCTAAGCCGGTGCACTGGGACAACCCTGAAGGATGGGATGCGGAGGGAGGTGGGAGGGGGGTTCAGGATGGGGGACTCATGTACACCCATGGCTGACTCATGCCAGAGTATGGCGAAAACCACCACAATGTTATAAAGTATTTAGCCTCTGATTAAAATAAATAAATTAATTTTAAAGAAAATAAAAGGCAGAGGAGCCAGAGATTAAAATGCCCACATCTATTGGATCATTGGAAATGCAAGAGTTCCAGAAAAACATCTACTTCTTTTTTATTAACTATGCCAAAGCCTTTGACTGTGTGGATCACACCAAACTGTGGAAAATTCTTCAAGAGATGGGAACACCAGACCACCTGACCTGCCTCCTGAGAAACCTGTATGCAGGTCAGGAAGCAGCAGTTAGACCTGGACATGGAACAACAGACTGGTTCCAAATTGGGAAAGGCCTACATCAAGGTTGTATATTGTCACCCTGCTTATTTAACTTATATGTAGAGTACATCATGCAAAATGCCAGGCTGGGTGAAGCACAAGCTGGAATCAAGATTACTGGGAGAAATATCAATAACCTCAGATATGTAGATGACACCACCCTTATGGCAGAAAGTGAAAAACTAAAGAGCCTCTTGCTAAAAGTGAAAGAGGAGAGTGAAAAAGTTGGCTTAAAATTCAATATTCAGAATATTAAGAACATGGCATCCAGTCCCATCACTTCATGGCAAATAGATGGGGAAATAATGGAAACAGTGAGAGACTTGATTTTCTTGGGCTCTAAAATCACTGCAAATGGTGACTGCAGCCATGAAATTAAAAGATGCTTGCTCCTTGGAAGAAAAGCAATGACCAAGCTAGACAGCATATTAAAAAGCAGAGACATTGCTTTGCCAACAAAGGTCCATCTAGTCAAGGCTATGATTTTTCCAGTAGTCATGTATGGATGTGAGAGTTGGACTATAAAGAAAGCTGAGCTACAAAGAATTGATGCTTTTGAACTGTGGTGTTGGAGAAGACTCTTGAGAGTCCCTTGGACTGCAAGGAGATCCAACCAGTCCACCCTAAAGGAAATCAGTCCTGAATATTCATTGGAAAACTGATGCTGAAGCTGAAACTCCAATACTTTGGCCACCTGATGCTAAGAACTGACTCACTGGAAAAGACCCTGATGCTGGCAAAGTTTGAGGGCAGGAGGAGAAGGGGATGACAGAAGATGAGTTGGTTGGATGGCATCACTGACTCAATGGACATGCGTTTGAGTAAGCTCTGCGAGTTGGTGTTGGACAGGGAAGTCTGGCGTGCTGAAGTCCATGGGGTCCAAAAGAGTCAGACACAACTGAGCAACTGAACTGAACTGAACTGATATGTCCTCCGGCTTCTCAGGTGGCTCAGACAGTGAAGAATCTGCCCATAGTCCAGTAGACTCGGATTCGATCCCTGGGTCGGGAAAATTCCCTGGAGAAGGGAATGGCAACCCACTGCAGTATTCTTGCCTGGAGAATTTCATGGACAGAGGAGCCTTACAGGCTATAGGCCACGCGGTTACAGAGTCAGATGTGACTGAACGACTAAACAAACACACACATAAACACACACCCAGAGTTTCTGTCCATAGCCATAACTGTAGGTAATACTCATCATTACAGATCAGTGATCGAGTGAATGGTATTTTCAAGGTGGGCTTTGCTTACAGTAGCAACATCATGGTAAGGTTTTCCATCTTCTGACCCTGTTATCAGCTTCCATTGTATGCTTTCCTCCTGTCTATGCAGTGTTTTTCATCAAGCCATTAATTCTATTTAGCCAGATATAACATAACACTATTGTGGCAAAATAAGCATTCTGCCTGTTTTTTTTTTTTTTTTTTGATTCCTGGCAGAACACTCCAAACACAACTTTCCTTTTGCTGATGCTGTTAATTGCACAAATGCTCATGTCATCTTGTTTAGACTGTGGTTTCATCCTGTTTTGACTATCATGTTGCCCTTATGCTGGTCTCCCTGTTGACAGACTTCAGCTGGTACAATACTGTGCCTTGCAGTCTGATACGCATCAGCTGCAGCAGATAGACAATTTCTGCTTCAGCTAGCTGCCATACACTCATTTCTATTAAACTGTACTTTTAATTCTCCTTAAGAAAATATTTTTAGATTTATGTATGAAAGATGTCCGTCCTTCTTGAGTATTTTAGAAATGTCTAATCAATCCTCCCTTCTCTCATCTGTGCTGAATAAAGTGGCACGGAAAAAAAAAAACCCACCACCAATGGCCCTTTCTATGTTCTTAATAGTCGGGCCTTTTACAAAGCCACCATTTATCTTTTATTAGCACTTTTCGGACTGATGAAATTGGATTTATTACATGCACAGTAAAAAGAGAAGATGGATGTCAGAAATTGGAATTGTTAATGTTCTCTCCCTCTCTCTCAAAATTACCAACCCTCACCCAAACAAATTCCAAGCCAGTTTAGTGCAGAGTTGTCTCTAAAAATATACATTCCATATATGACATCTTGCTTCCTCTTTTATGCTTGCGGTTTTAGCGTGTATAAATTACAAAGATCAAAAATTATGGACACTGAAAAAATGCAGAGGAATCCTGTTGAGGTACAAAGGGGTGTGCTAGAAATTTGTGTGTGAAAATCAGGGGCTCTGTCAGTCACCGGGAACCCCAGGTGTCCTAGGATCCAGGGCATTATTACCACATACATGGGGTAGTATCTGTAATTGTTTCCGTCTGATGCTTCCTGATCCAGTGGTTCTTGCACATTGCTACAAGACTTTAGTTCCCTACAACATGGTTTTCCTTAGGCTGTGGATATTTTCTTTTCTTTTTTTTTTTGGACACCTGGTACACATCCCCTCACCTGACTGCAATCCTGTTTCTGTCTGAAGAATTCACTCTGCCTTACTATGTAAAGACTTAGTACTGTGGAAATGCAGGCATCTTCTTTTTCCTCTGGTAAGAGACTTCCAGCCACTACTCAGATATTCATGGAGTGGATTTGTGATCTTTATGTTGTCCATTAGATGTTCCTTTCACCTTTAGAGTCTTGAGGGAGGGTCGTAAATTTAGAGAGCTTCCCAGGTGGCGTGGTGGTAAAGAAGCCGCCTGCCAATGCAGGAGACGCAAGTGATGTTGGTTCAATCCCTGGGTCAGGAAGATCCCCTGGAGTAGGGAATGGCAACCTGCTCCAGTATTCTTGCCTGGAAAATTCAATGGACAGAGGAGCCTGGCAGGCTACAGTCCATGGGGTCGCAAAGATTCTGACATGACTGGGTGACTGACCACATACACATATAAAATTAGAAGAAATAGTTGTGAGTCTGTTTTCTTAACTAGAAAAGCCCCAAACAAAGGAGGGTCTCAATAAACATATTTATTACAAGCTAACTCCTACAATTCCTAGCCCTCCTTTTTCCGGGGCAACCCAAATTCTGCCACTTTGTTTCCTAAATTCCTTGGAATATTTGGGTTCTGATTATAATTACAATATTTTCTTTTGCTTATTTTTAGCAAGACTTTAATCAAAGAACTCTGGATGTTTGTAACTCAGAAACTGTGCATGATAACACTCTCCTACTTTACATTTTTTCCTGAGTATGATTGGTTGAAGAATTGAAATATCAATCATTGAGAATCTGTCTCAGTTCTACTCTCCAACACTGCTAATTTTAGCTGAATAAATGCCTTACTTGAAATGGACTAAATTATTTACATGCGCTCGTGTGTGAGTGTGTGTGTGTGTTTACTCTAGCTTCCCCTCCCTGAAAGGAATACCCAGTATATGTCCCTTCCGAGCATCCTCTTTTTCCCTTTTATTTTAATATCATGTATTTTCAAAGTCCAAATCAATTCTGGAAGTCCTTTATAGGGCCGCTTTTCAACCCTAAACCCTTGATGAGGTCTCTGATCAGATTTCAGAACAATTTCATTGTTTAGTGCTAACATTCAATAAGATTTGTGAGTGAGTACTGTTATTAGTATTCAAATAGTTATATTTTTCTTCATGCCTTATTTCACCATCATGGATGGGTCCAAAACATACCTCACTGACTTCCTATAGTGTTTAGCATATTGTTTCATGAGATCATTTTTATTGAATTAGCATTTAGTTCTCAACATTAATTCTGCTTTGCTTTTAGAGAATTCTTATTGTGGTTTTTTTCCTTTGTCTATTTTTTCTCTGGTGGCTTAGATGGTAAAGAATCTGCCTGCAATGCCAGAGACCCAGGTTCAATCCCTGGGTCAGGAAGATCCCCTGGAGAAGGAAATAGAAACCCACTCCAGTATTCTTTTTTTTGAAACCCACTCCAGTATTCTCGCCTGGAGAATAGGCACAGGAGACTGGCAGCCTACAGTCCATGGGGTTGCAAACAATCAGATATGAATGAGTGACTAATACACATACACATTTTGGAAAGTCACACTTTCCTACGCTCTGTAATGTACGTGTAAACTAAGAGTTAAAAATAATTCTTCCTCTAGAACCCTAACCCTGAAGAGTACCAAAATGGCATTGTTGCAGTTTCTGGATACAGGTCAGCAGAGGAAACTTTAAAATATATACATGGTAATTTAAAGCTGCTCCTAATGATTATAGAATGACTTAGTTTATGTGTTCACCTATACAATTTGATTTTGAAAAGAGTTAGAAGGACTGACTGCTTGTAAAACACCAAGGCAGTTTCATTGTCAGATACTCTAAAAGACTCCTGCTAGAACTCTCGCCTTTCAGAACATATTCTAACTATTTAAATGCTAGATTTTTTCCTACCCTACAAAATAGGTGGCATCTTAATGCGAAATCTCGAGAAATGGACTTCAGCTAAGATATTTTTTGAATACTGTATAGACTACTTAGATGCTTCATTAGGTGAAAGAGTATTGCCTCTTTACTTTAAGATCACTACATATATATTTTGGGGATATGCTCCAAATTAAGAAAACAACAGGAGGCAAGCAAAAAAGGCCATAATATATATTATTAGTGAGACCTCGATATGGACTGTATATTAGATACTGTGGCATAAAATTTAAACATTCTAAACTATGAAGAAGAGATTGTACTTATTCTCAGGAAATAAATATTGAATTATTTAGAGTAAGAAGATATGTTGTCTGTGATTTTCTATCAAATGAGCCAACAGGAATAATAATATTAATAATATTAAACACAGAGGATGCTAAATCAATCATGGCCCAAAGTAGAAAGGCAAAGAGATCTATGTTGGAAAATTTTATCAACATATTTGAATAAATGTTGATAATAAGAAAATTCCACATTGAATATAGTTCAGAACAAATGAAAACAAATTAATATGTTGAATGCAAAATATACTATCCCAGGAGAAATATAACTAAGAGTCATTGTGGTGCATATCAAATTAAACATATATATGTGATCATTTTTGCAAAAAAAAAAAAGGATATGTACTTCTGTGTGTGATTATGTGTGTATATCTGTTAGTGAGTGCTTATAATTAATATATATTATTACATTTGTATAAATATATACGTATATTTTGTGTCTGTACACATTAATAGAAGCTTATCCTTATTTTAAAAAAGATTCACTTATGCATCATAAAGAATATAATATGAAAAAGGTTCTATTTAAGCATTGGCAATACTGCCATATTAATAAAAAGTAATTTTTCAAAATTATCTTTAGACTTCTCATCTCATCTCATCTCATATAGAAATTCTCAGTTTTCATTGTAATTTAGTTTTAAACATTTAGAATAAAGGACTCTTTATGATCAAGGAAATGTACCTTGTACCTTGTTTTTTGTGCTCAACTCAATCATATGCTTATTGAGTATTCATTTATGCCAAGAAGTTTGCCTTGTATATTGACAATGGTTGTAAAATTGTTTCTTATTGTTTGTAAAATATTTCTTTTGCTTTTGTACAATTGTGAAAGCATAGACAATTGAAATTTTCTAATAGATGTTGAAAGTCATTTTCAAATTTTGTTTTATAAGAATTATTTAAACAGCCACAATAAATCTAAAGAAATGTTTATATGGATTTAACAGTTTGGATTGCCTGAAGAATTTGAAGAAGAATGGGTTACTTTGGTCAATGAAGAGATTATATGTGTATGCATGTGTGTATATATATATGTGTGTGTGTGTATATATATATATATATATATTTACATGTGTGCTGAACTTAGTCCGTCAGTCATGTCCAACTCTTTGAGACCCCATGGACTGTAGCCCGCCAGGTTCCTCTGTCCATAGGGATTCTCTAGGCAAGAATACTGGAGTGGGTTGCCATGCCCTCCTCCAGAGGATCTTCCCAACCCAGGGACTGAACCCAGGTCTCCAGCATTGCAGGCGGATTCTTTACCACGGAGCCACCAGAGAAGCCCATATTTATACATACATTCTCATTAAGGAGGGTCATAGTATAAACAATGTAGATTAAATTCAGAGTCTAGATAAATTCTATTACCACAAAAAAAACAGTGGGTATTTGGACATCTCTACTATCAAGAAGACAGTAGGAACAATGGAACAATGCCATTATCTTTGCGGACCTAAATCTAGCCAGCTAAGAACAAAGTAGGCACTTTCAATTATATTCAACTAAACGAAAGAAGTAGAATTGAAATTTAGGGTTCCTTGAGAGTGGATGTGTCTGTGTATGCATCTGTAATTGTGCAAGAGAGAGAAGAGGAAGGGAGGGAGGGAGGAGGGGGAGGATGGGGGAAGGGAAGAACTGGTAAGAGGTGGGAAGAGAGAGAGTAAATGAGTATTTGGGGGCAAGTGTTTATGTGCAGTTATGGGGTACAGATAAATTTATTTGTGAACTCGCTTTTGGTATTCCCCACCAGCATGTCATGTATAGCTGACATCCCTATTAAATATAACCATACAACACCAGTCAAAGTTTAATTACAATTATAGGCTTCTCTTACATGCTCATGTTTCCATATAAGACATGCCTTTTATATAGTTCATTTTTCATAATTCTTAGACAAAACACTCTGAAAAATTTTAATTTCTCTCAAAATGTTGCACTTTTGCTGAAATATCTGATGTCTATTGGTAATCATATATTACTACATACTAATATTTTCTTTTTTTTGGATACATGTGTGATCCTGACAACCTTTGTCACCCATTTCAGAGTGAGCAAAAGAGAGGATAAAGGAAATTATTTTGTTGACATACTTGCTATCTGCAGACTGCTTATTCATATCCAATAAGGCTTTGAAACCCACCCCCTTCCTTAAATAAATTAGGGAAATTAAATAAAGTAAATTTACTTGTTCAAGTCCCATACCTTGTAAGAGCTGAAAGGTCCTAATCTCGTTTCTGTGCTTCTTGACCTGAAACCGATTTTTGCTAAGACACTTGCATTTACCCTTTCCTGTTACATTGGATTTACGATGCATGTATATTCTCCCCCCAAACTGAACCTTAACCTCTTTGCTTTCACTGTGTGAATTTGTATGTCTAAGAGATACTTTTTTTTTTTTTTTTAAGAGATACATTTTTAAGACTCCTGCCTTGACCATGTTTTCCCTTAGCTGCAGACTTAACAATTTTTCTGAAACCTGTCCTTATGCTAAAATTTTAGGTATAATCTATTTGCCTCTTAAACTATAAAATGCTGTCTAATGTTAATCTTAAAAACCTGTTTCTCATGCAGACAATCTTGTTCTTTGCCATCTACCTGATTCAAGCTCCCCAAACTCCTACATACACTCACATCTTCCAAATGAATGCTTTACAAAACCTTTTGCACTTACTTGTTTTCTTTACTTTGAATAGTTTTTCTACCTTTTTCTACTTATCCAAATAATACTATCCTTCCAGATTCATCTCAATTACAAACTTCTTCTATAAGTCTACTCCATTACTTCTGGCCAACAAAAATACTTCCCTTTATTGGGGCAGCATTTATCTTATGATTCTATTCTCTATTGCATTTTATGATGCATTAAATGGTGTCATCCCTCAATTATCTTATGTGTTTAGGTGTTGTCTTCACAACCAAAGTTGTTAATTTCTTGAGGGCAAAGACCAAGGCTTATATTAATTCTGTAATCCATGTCATTAATAAGTGTGCTATAGCTTCATATTGATTTTAACAGAGAGCAGGAAATAGTCTGGCATAATATTCAATAGTTCTCAAATTCTATGCTTATTTAGAGACACATTAAATTGAAAATTAGTTCAATAAGTCTTCACTTTCTTTGGATATAACATGGAAGTACTTTAATTAATTCATTGATTTGTGTTAAAATTCTCCACAGTCTTATGTAGAATATTGCGAAGTGAAGACATTAAATGAAGTCAAAGCTATTAATTAATCTTATTTGTGGTCATTGTACTCGTCTACTCAACATTCATTTTATCAATTTCACCCTTCCACCACTTGTAGCAATCTTGTAATTTGGAACAGATTGATTTCTCCCTTCTCCCTCTATTTCATCAACTGCTTTGATTGGTTTAAACAAGTAAGTATTCTTTTCTATTCTGGTAAATTCTAGTAATCCTGGCTTAAAACAGTCAGAATTGGTATTCCCCTGGCCACAAAACTGGTTCCAAGTTGACCCATTTAGCACAAATAGTAATTTTGCCAACATGAATACTTTCCTTCTTAGGTATATAATCCAAAAAGTCTTCTAAAATGTTTAAGGCAAATTATGTTAGAATTTCTACTAAATACAACTCAAAACATCCTCACAACTGTTCTTGTCTGTGATGGTTTAAGAGAATAATATGAGAAGACGTTGTATTAGTCATTCAATCCTGTCTGGCTCTTTGCGACCCCATGGACTGTAGCCTGCAAGCCTTCTCTGTCCATGGAATTCTCCAGGCAGGAATACTGGAGTGAGTTGCCATCTCCTTCTCCAGGGGATGTTCCCGACCCAGAGGTCAAACCCAGGTCTCCTGCATTGCAGGCAGATTCTTTACCGTCTGAGCTACCTTGGAAGCCCCAAAGTGTCTATAGTTCAAGACAGTATTCTGGTTTCCTTTACATCTAAGTCCTCTGCCTGGGGTTTGCTTCTGACAGCAAGAGGTACAGCTTTTGCTGCCATGATGGGCCAGGCAGGCTGAGGAGGTAAAATGGGTGCAGGCTGGGGTCTGTTCTTTTCTCATGTGTTAGGGGAGAAGACATTAATATATTTTATCTCATATAGAAATATGTGCTACTGAGTGAAACAAATGATTGAAAATAGGTAACACAAACTTATAAATGTGAATAATCACAAGTGGTTGCAATGTTTTCCTATAATAAGTTGAGTCTTGGGGAAAGGTGGATGCATTTAATATTATACTGGAGGGTGCTGCCATGCCCCCCTACCCAGGGATTGAACCTGTGTCCTGTGTGTCTCCGGCATTGCAGATGGATTCTTTACCCATTGAGCCACTTGAGAAGCCCATTTAGTATTACAGGCAATTTTAAAGGAACTTAAAAACTAGGCTTCATATTTTTCACTTTAAAGCAACACTTCATGTAACACTCTGCCTAAAAATATAACCCTATAAAATTTATACCTTTAGATATTCTAGCAGATTTTTCACAATAATCAATACTGTTTATGTGCTAAGCCTGTCTTATAGATTTTTTAAAACCAGCAAGTATTTCAAAGATCTTTAAATAGATAATTGAACATATTGTGTTATAAAGCTTCATGTTTTTATTTGAACATATTTATTTTATTATATCCATAAATACATGGAGATAAAGCTCATGATTGAAAAATAAAGTAAAACAACTCTCTCTCCAACAATTCTTACTAACTTTCCAGTGTATTTTTGACCCAGGAAAGGACTATTCTAGATATATACCATATCTCTAGGGGTTATTTTGTCATACCATGTAGTAACTGGGGTCAATATCTATTGGCAAATATCCAAGTGCATTGTAGTGAGTGCTAAGAAGAAGAATGACTATAAGATAATGTAAATAATTTCTAATTAGGGTATATGAGGATATGATTTTGGCCTGTGGTTTTGAAATATGAGTAGAATAAATAGATGGAAAAAGGAAACAATATGAGGAAAGTCATGAAGGAGAGAAAATTCTTGAACTGCCTGGAAGAATTGGAATATGGCAAAGTTCAGATTGTGGAAAATGCTAAAAATATTTCATTTTCTCATATAAGCAGTATGTAGCAAACAGATGTTTATTGACTCAGGGACAATATTAGATTTTTTTCTAGAGAGGATATCCTGTTGGAGTTGTGAAAGCTGGATTAGAAAAGAAATAAATAACTAGAAAAGGGAGAATCTTCCACAAAGTAATTAAAAGAATATCAGCAAAAAAAAAAGAGTCCAGGGAACATGTGTGATAGATATTTCTGAGGTAAGACTGATAAAACTGATAAAAGCTAGTCAGTTTTCCCTCATCTGGTAAAAATGAATGTTAGTGACCAAGGTTCACAAATATGCAGATATTTCTTTGAGTAATCAAGAAAGTGAATATAGTAGGCCCTCTGTTTATCCCCTGGTTCTGCATCTTTTGATTCAACCAACTGCTGATTGACAATATTTTAAAATTTCAGAAAGCTTCAAAAAGGAAAACTTGAAGTTATCATGTATCAACAACTATTTGCCTAGCATTTATATTGTATTTATATTGACCTGCATAGCATTTACATTGTATTAGGCATTATAAGTTATCTGTGCATGCTCAGTTGCTAAGTCATGCCCAACTCTTTGCAAACCCATGGACTGTAGCCCGCCAAGTTCTTCTGTCCATGGAACTCTCCAGGCAAGAATACTGGAGTGGGTTGCCATCTCTTTCTCCAGGGGATCTTCCTGATCCAGGGATCGAACCCATATCTCCTGCATTGGCAGCAGATTCTTTACCCCTGAGCCATGTGGGAAGCCTCACTATTAACCTAGACATGACTTAAAGTATACAGGAAGATATGTGTAGGTTATATGCAAATACTATTTTATTTTACAAAAGAGACTTGAGCATCTGTGAATTTTGGTATCCATGGGGGTCTCAGAACCAATAGTCCATGGATGCCCAGGGAAGGCTGTACTGAAAAAACACCACTTGTAAGAAAACAGATTGTGTTGTAGAAAACTGGAAACTATGTTCTGGAAACCACTGAAAATTCTAGGCTGAGACATCAGGAAAGAGGGGTCAGGAATGGAGAAATAATATTTATAATGGTCCTCATTATAACAGAAAACAAAAATGACTGAGGATGGTTCCTTAGAAAACACAGTATCTAAGGGCTGGTGAACTGAAACATAACAAATATGAGAGGGAACCAAGATAGGAGGAGATAACCAAGATAAGAGGAGAAAGAGGAAAAAATGTGGTTTAGCCACTAAGTCGTGTCCAACTCTTGCAACCCCATGGACTGTAGCCTGCCAGGCTCCTTTGTCCATGGGATTCTCCAGGCAAGAATACTTGAGTGGGTTGCCATTTCCTTCTCCAGAGGATCTTCCTGACCCAGGAATTGAACCCAGATCTCCTGCATTGCAGATTGATTCTTTACCGACTGAGCTATGAGGGAAAAAGTTTAGGGAGAGTCATGTGAAGGAGAACTTTGAAGACAGAAGGGAGAGGTGCCATCAAACGCTGCAGGAAGAGCAACCAAGATAAAGTCTGAAAAGACACGACTGAGTTTAACAATCAGTAGCATTTTTGAGAGGAAAATTTTGAGCACTGTTCTGAGAGAAAATGAGAACTCATTGCCTATTAAAGGTGAAGAAGAAGAAACTGTGAACATAGACTATATGAGTTTTGTAGGATAGAGGAAGAAAACAAAAAGGTGGGTAATTTTTAGAGATGGTAGAAGTAGGACAGGGTCTTGACTGGAATGGAGAGGAATCAGGTTGTTTTTCAGTCTAAGAGGAAACAGTGAGGCTGCTGAAGTATGAAATGATTTTAGGGAAACAAAAATAAGATTGAATATAGACAAGAGAAAAACAAAAGAAAGTGGCTAAAGGATACTGGATTGTGAAGAGGAAAGATGATTTTTTTTTTTCTCTGTGAGAGGTGGTAAAAAACTTCCTGTTACTTTTGACAGGGATGGCAATGTGAGCTTTACTGGGAAAGCTGTCAGACTACAAAAAGATCACGAGTTACACAAAGAATAAGAGATGATAAGAATATCATGGTGATCAATGTCAGTTATAGGGAAACAGATATCCCTATAATGTGGATTTTTATTGTGAAAGTGAAAATTTTATATTTAAAACAGCCTAGACAATTATTACCTAATAATGGGAGAGTGCTTCTAAGAATCTAATTTATGAATGAATTTTCAAACAAGTCATGCTTTTCACTAATACACATCTTATGTTCTACCCATTTTTGCTGGTTCAGTTCAGTTCAGTCACTCAGTTACGTCTGACTCCTTGTGATCTCATGGACTGTAGCATGCCAGGCTTCCCTGTCTATCACCAACTTCCGGAGCTTGTTCAAACTCATGTGCATCGAGTTGGTGATGCCATCCAATCATCTCACCCTCTGTCATCCCCTTCTCTTCCTGCCCTCAATCTTTCCTAGCATCAGCATCTTTTCCAATGAGTCAGTTCTTCCCATCAGGTGGCCAAATTATTGGAGCTTCAGCTTCAGCAATAGTCCTTCCAATGAATATTCAGGACTGATTTCCTTTACGATTGACTGCTTTGATCTCCTTGCAGTCCAAGGGACTCTCAAGAGTCTTCTCCAGCACCAAAGTTCAAAAGCATCAATTCTTTGGCGCTCAGCTTTCTTTATGGTCCAAATCTTACATCCATACATGACTGCTAGAAAAACCATAGCTTTGACTAGTCAGAACTTTGTCGGCAAAGTAATGTCTCTGCTTTTTAATATGCTGCCTAGGCTGCTCATAGCTTTTCTTCCAAGGAGCAAGCATCTTTTCATTTCATGACTGAAGCTACCATCTGCAGTGATTTTAGAGACCAAGAAAATCAAGTCTCTCGCTGTTTCCCAAGTGTTTTCCCAACTACTTGCCATGAAGTGATGGGACCGGATGCCATGATCTTTGTTTTTTGAATGTTGAGTTTTAAGCCAGCTTTTTCACTTTACTCTTTCACTTGCATCAAGAGGCTTTTTACTTCCTCTTTCCTTTCTGCCATATCTGAGGTTATTGATATTTCTCCCAGTAATCTTGATTCCAGCTTGTGCTTCATCCAGCCCAGCATTTCGGATCAGGTACTCTGCATATAAGTTAAATAAGCAGTGTGACAACATACAGCCTTGATGTACTCCTTTTCCTATTTTGAACCAGTCCATGGTTCCATGTCCGGTTCTAACTGTTGCTTCTTGACCTACGTACAGGTTTTTCAGGAAGCAGGTAGGATGGTCTGCTTTCCCGTCTCTAAGAATTTTCCACAGTTTGTTGTGATCCACACAGCCAAACGCTGTGTATTTTTTCACTAATACATTCCTTATGCTCTACTCACTTTTGCTCATTAATAAGTTTTCTTAAAAGTTTGTTCTCTTCCCATATGAGTATTAAGTTTGGGTTAAGTGCAAATAAAAAAGAATTTTATGTACATATATATTTATAATTATATATATAATTTAATATAGACAGTGTCTAGGTGGGAGAATAATACAAATTAAATATTATTAGATTAGTTAAATGGTACATTAAATTAATACTTATATATTTCATGTTATAATTATATAATATAAACAATACATAAATAAAATAAAAACAGAAATCTTTTTGACTACCTACCAGTGCAAGCCTTGTTCTAGATAGGGACTTTCACATTATTTTATTTCATCTTCACAGCTACACAGTGAAGTGAGAGGCTCACCAGTTTATCAAAGGACACAAAGGAAGGCCAAGACACATGAACTCAGGTCTCTCAATGTTGCCTGCAGTTTGTTTCCTTAACTAGAGTCCTTGACCGTGTCTACCGACGTAATTTTATTTCTAGATCTGTGGTAGGCATAAAGAACTATTGGTTCTTATCTTCTGTTTACAGCTCTTGATGTTAAGACCTTCTACTCACCACTTGCTATTATTTTCTCCAATAAACAAGCCTAATTTCTTAATGGTCCTCAATCTTTTACTTCTTTTCTGCTTGTCTGGTATTGTCACTTTGTTATTTTTCACTAACCTGTGAGGTCCTCAAATCATGGCAGTTTTAATTACAGAATGCTAACCATAGCAACTTTTCCCTTAAAGCTTCCACATCGCGAGGTAAGCAATGAGTTTTTGGGTGAGACAAACAGGAAAATAATCTACAATATTATACAACAGTGCAATAATGAATCTAGAGGATACTCTTCAGAGTATGCACCCTAGCCAGAAAGAACTAATTGTGAAAATGTATTTGTGATAAAACTACTGGACCGTGAGTCTGAACACCAAGACGTTTTTTATGACTGTGCCAGTAAATGTGACCTTGTCAAGTTCCTTAAATGTTTGATGTTGCTGTTTCCTCAAATATGGAAGAAAGAATTCATTAAACAAGCTTTCCGATCCCACATAGTCAATAAAGCTGTTGGACTGAGCTCTGTTTAAGAATATCTTGGACTAGGGCTTTCCTTAAAGGAACAGGTTATGGAAGGAAAACAAACAAATCACTTTCTTTTGGCCTTTTACATATAGACTAACTTCTCAAATGGCAAGCCATCAGAAGCCAGAAGGGAAAAGCAAAGACTCGATGTATCTGTTCACTCCTGACATACTATAAAAATCCCAAATACCCACCTGAACTCAGTTAAGTCAAAAAAGACTTTTGCTTTTCCTAAGAGGAGTTAAAATTAAAATCACACCAAATGTCCCAGGAGTTAATGCTGCTGTTCAGATATCTTAGCTCAAATCTCTTGTGATTTACTGTTGCAAAACTTTCAGAATGATACCAAAGCAACTCCACCTAACAAACAAAAGAGAAGCCATAACCGTATATTGTCGTGTGTGACAAGGTAATGTGGAGCATTTTCTAGCGCTGCCCTCTCCAAAGGTTCCAACACACAAACAACAGGCTGAGTGTATTTAAACAAGCGGTGTTTGAATTCATTCCAGCCTCTCCATTTACAGCAATTTAGGACTATTTGTATTCAGGAAACAAAATAACAAGGGACAGCTGTTTCTCCACTTTGCTCTTACTTCTACGCTATTTGGAAACACTTTGACAAGCTAAAGACGTTAAAGAGCATCATCTTTATAATTTAGGGTATAAGTAAGTCAGGTAAAATTATGGAGACTAGCATAAAATCAATAGTTTCCTTTTTAAACCAATTTTACTAACAGAGAACTAGCTTATATTCGGGACTCCAGGCAATATGCGAGGTGCTTAACGTGTCATATCTTCAATCTTAAGAGACTCAAGAATGAAACTATACAGGAGCAGAACCTTATTCATGGTCTTATGAAGCACGCCCATATTATTTTGGGTCACACCACTCAAGCTGAAGACCACTCAGCTGATATGCATGGGAATTACCTCCACATTCGCCATGAACATTTCGTAGTATAAAAATGTTATGATGTGATAATAAATTACCCCATTCTCTGATTACTGGGTGGAAATCCAGTATGGCTACTGAAATCCTGTCACTGAAGCAGTGGACAGCATTTCACTCACACCTTAAACTGTCTTCATTGTTATTCAACCAAATAACAAAAGGATGATGTTTAAGGGCCTAGAGTATGCCTTACACTATTCTATCTTCGTGGTAGATGTTAGTATCATGCTCAAATAACTCAAATTTCCAGCGTTGGCTGGGCTACACACAGCCTGAAATTTTCGAAGATGATCATAGCCTATTGGAAATCTACCTTTCAGTACTCTGCATAGGAAGAAATTAGTTTGGAATCAAACTCTAAATTGCTACTTCAAAATATGACACTATTACAGCTACTTAAAAGAAAAGACACAAACTCGCTGATTGAATGTGCCTAAGAGAACACTTTTGATTTAAAAAAAAAAAATCTCATCAACAGATTTTTTCCTGCTTCCCAGGATGTGTGAGAACTGCTTCTTTTCCTCAGATACCACATATGAATATTAACAAAAGAACAGGATAAATGGGAGAAATGCTTTTTTTTTTTTTGTAAACCTAACGGAACGAATATTAACAGTTTTAGGAATACATTATGGTAAGGGAGGGGGCAGGCCATATGCATGTGATTATTTTTAGGTAGTAAATTACCTTCCAAAGGAGCCAGATGGCTCTAGAAACACATCTGCAGCTTTGGTTTTCGTTTTCTCACTACTCACACTGATAATGACAGGGTCACTGAGGAGATGGTCACAAGTAATCCTATGAAACAGACACTGCCTTGTGTGAAAAAAGGAAAACATGAACCCTAAGTTTTTTTTTGTTTTTTTTTTAGCTAAGACTATACAAAGTTGGACTTCCATCATTATTCAGCCAATTGAGGAAATTTTCCTTCATGGTTCCTGTACATGATGGTGAGGAATTTGTTACGGGTCATTACCACTCAGGGAGAAATAGGAGGGGAAGTTTGAAGATGGAATATTATCCATGAATTAAAAACAACCTTCATTTTTTGGAGAGTTTTTGTTGTTTATATTGCCTCTGCACAGCAAGGAAAACCATTCTCACAATAAAAAGGCAACTTACTAAATGGTAGAAAAGGTTTGAAAATCATATATCCAGTTTGGTTATTATCCAAAATGCATGAAGAACTCCTATAACTCAACAACAACAAAAACAAGCAATCTGATTTAAAAAATGGGCAAAGATCCGAACAGACACTTTTCCAAAGAGGACATCCAGGTGGCCAATAGTTACATGAAAAGATGCCCAACATCACTAATTGTTAGGAAATGAAAATCACAACCACAATGAGAAATCACCTCACACATGTTAGAATGGCTATTAATAGAAAAGACAAGAAATACCAAATGTTGGAGATGATGTGGAGAAAGGGGAACCCTGGTATGCTGTTGATGGACTATGACATTTTCCATCTCATTCAGTTCTTAAATGGGAACTGTATTGTGATAAAACAGTAAGGAAATAATACAACAATTTTATGTCATGGCCTCTGGGCCAGTCATCAGTTAATTGTTTCCCAGCTTCAAATTCTCCTTTCTTTGCCCTCTTTCATGATAGTGGGGGATGCCCTGGTGGCTCAGATGGTAAAGAATCTGCCTGCAATGCGGGAGACACAGGTTCAAGCCCTGGGTTGGGGAGATCCCCTGGAGAAAGGAATGACTACCCAGACCAGTATTCTTGCCTGGAAAACCCCATGACAGAGGAGCCTGGCAGGCTACAGTCCTGGGGTAGCAAAGAGTCAAAAACCACTGAGCGAATAACACTTTCACATTTTCATAATAGTGGAGCTGGATCCTGCAAACACAGTCCCTTTGCCAGCTGGGAGAATGGTCAGCATTTATGGCAGTAGGTGTTGAGAGGACCTTTACATAGGGAGAGGCAGGAGGGGAGGGGGGGTCTTTTGCTTCAGGTGCAACGCCCACCATTGCGGTGGGGTACATCTAATGGTACTCATGTTCCAGCAAGCTTCACCAGCATTCCCAAAGGAAGCTGCCTGGTGAGTTTTGCAGGTTCTTGATTTGGTATTTCCCCAGACAGTCTTAGTAGGAGCTGAGCAGATGGCTTCATGCTAGCCATCTCTGGTCTGCATCACCTTGACAAACTCTAACATCCAGGGATTATTGTCACACCCGCTCCAGCAATGTCTAAATCTCAGCTTTGAGGGACAGGGTAGGGAGTGGGGACACTTTCTTGTCTGTCTCTATCTTGGATTTTTTTCTGCCCACCCTAGGGATAGTAGCTGACTATATTTTCTAATTCTTTATTCATTGGAGTTATCTTTAGCTCTTAGTGGTTAATATCCTGTGAGTAGTTAATAATAATATTAAAATTTCCATGTTGAAACTACTGGTATATATTCTGTCTCCTGATTGGACCCCAAGTGACACAGTTAAAGTATTTAGGAAAGAAGATGAAGAGACATATTAATTAAAGAAATACAAAAAGCAACTGAAAGTTATTACTTTATTATTTGGAAAATTATGAAAACACAAATTATGGAGGTGTCGTAAAGAAAAGATGAGTATGGCAGAAACTGTTAGCTTTTTGCTAAAATCTGCCGTCCACCTCTTTGATATTTACAGAATTATAGCCAGACAGCATGACTTCCCAGTCTATTGTCGTTTACCTGTCCATCTCACCAAATTCTCACTGGTAGAGTATGAGTGGAAATAACCCATGCCACATTCTTCTTGGGGACTTGAGAGATCGTGAATGTCCCTACTATATTCTGTCCTTTCTTTCTGGTTGAAACCTAGACGACCATGCAGATGGCAACATTGCTCTAAAGGATGGTGCACTGGGGGTGTGTGTCCGACTCATTGAAACCCCATGGACTGGAGCTGTACAGGCTTCTCTGTCCATGGGATTTCTCAGGCAAGAATTCTGGAGTGGATTGCCATTTCCTCCTCCAGGATCTTCCTGGATCTTCCTGACCCAGGGATCGAATCCGTGTCTCCTGTGTCTTCTGCATGGCAGGCAGATTCGTTACCCATTGAGCCATGGGGGCTCCCAAAGGAGGATAGAACAACAGTTTAGAAGGAATCTGGTTCTTGGTTGACTGTGAAAAGCAGAGATGCCCCACAATACTGGACCACTCATTTCAAATCTGTTTCACAAAATGAAATCGTTTGAGCCACTGTAATTTAGGGTCTCTTTGTTATAACAGTTTTAAGCCATTGTAATTTAGGGTCTCTTTGTCATGGAGCCTTAGTTTTACCCTAACAGAACTGCCCATGAGGAAATTCACCATTGTTCCTGTGTCTTACGCCTCTATCCAACATAGATGTTTTCTAATTTTACTTGTTCATAAATATTCAACTATCATTCATGTATTTCCATAGTCAAATGTCTTTTCAATTCAAAAAAATTCTTTCCACTCTCTACAACATCATCTTGTTCTTCTGTCATTCTACAAGCCTGGGATATTTTCACTCTTTCTATTGCTTCAATTTCTAATATGCCCCACCCTCCAAAAAGCATCTTGTCTCACAACACTTTTTCAACCAGATTAATTTGAAGTAAACTCTACTTTTGTAGCAATGAACACAATTATTTTCTGAGAAAGTCACAAGACTCAGCATCAGTTCTGAAATGAAATCCTTGATGTCTAGAATGCTAAAGAGCTTAAGATATGCATTTATTTCTATCATAGGATCTTTTTTGTATTTAATTTTAATCTCATCAGAATATAAATTCCCAAAATTGAGCATCTTTGCAACTTTCAGGTCTAAACCAATGCTCTAAGCAAAAAATAATAAAAAGCTAACTGTTTTAACTTTTATTCTGAACTATCAATAAAAGGGAACAGCATCCTATGATTAATGAATTCATTGTGTAGGTCAAGAAATATACAAGATGAGCCTGGAACTTGCTGACATCCAGAAAGCAACAATGCCATCAACTATTACTAGTGATTTGTCAAAAGAAACTAATTTGAAAAGGCTTCCACTTATCAAAAAAGGGACAATTTAAGCCTCAATATATTAAAAAATTTGCAATGGCTAGATGCATACAAATGTTTATTTTTCTTCCTGGTTTATAGATTAAGATATTTAAGATAGGCACAGAAAAAGCAGGTAACTTGTCCAGGTTCTTGCAGGTTGTAAGTTCTTATTTAACCACTGTTCTCCGATGGCTCAACAGGTAAAAGAATCTGCTACAATGCAATGTAGGAGACACAGGTTTGATCCCTGGATCAGGAAGATCCCCTGGAGGAAGAAATACTCCAGCATTCTTACCTAAAAAATTCCATGGACAGAGGAGTCTGGCAGGATACAGTCCATAGGGTCATAAAGAGACACAATTGAGTGACTGAGCACTTATAACTTAATAGGATCAGTGCAGAGCTAAAAAAGAAATACTTCTCTTTCTGCCTTTATTTAGTCTAAGAAGGAATACAACTGCTGCCCTGAAGGTGGATGAGAAATAAAGAAATGACAAAGAAATACAGAAATGAAAGGAGTAAGGAAGAATTGAAGTTAAGAAGATAGGAAATCTACATTGTATCCTTAATCTTTAGGGGCCCATGAATATTTGGAGAGGTTCCTTCTTTTGACTTTCCAATCCACACTCATTTCTCTTTTCTTTAACCCATATTCTACCACACTTTTTACCTTTGTATAACACATTATTCTATTCTTATACTATTTATTATGCTTTATCAATGAAAATGATTATTTATAAAAAGGATTTATTTTCTGTAAATTGGGGATAATAGGTGTGAAGACAAAGAAAGTTTAGACATATAAAGTGCATGGAATACAGCCTAGACATAGTAAGTGAAGTGAAGTGAGGTCGCTCAGTCATGTCTGACTCTTTGTGACTCCATCGACTAAAGCTTACCAGGCTTCTACGTCCATGGGATTTTCCAGACAAGAGTACCGGAGTGGGTTGCCATTTCCTTCTCCAGAAATAGTAAGTGCTCAATAAATGTTAGTTATTGTTCTTGTTACTAATTCTTATTTTGCATTCCACACGTCAATAACGCATGAACTAAAAAAAATGGAACTCAGAAGTTCTGTCAGTGTCACATTCAGAGAATGAAAGTTTACAACTTACAACTAGAGTTTTATCCCTTAAGAAATAAAAAATATTTGCCCTTTCATTATCAGTTTCTGCAGCTGCATACCAAACAGAATAGGGCTGTGGGAGTGGTTGACCCTGGCAGAGGGGAATATTTTTTCACTGACATTGTTTAGAATTGCCTCCGCAGAGTTACAGTTAAAAGGCTGACCAACTTTTAGTCAGTTTTATTACAGCTTTAAATCTATATCCTATCCCATCTTTAGGCTTCCTCAGTGGCTCAGTGGTAAAGAATCCTCCTGCCAATGCAGGAGACACAGTTTTGATCCATTGGTTAGGAAGATCCCCTGGAGAAGGAAATGGCAACCTACTCCAATATTCTGGCCTAGAGAATCCCATGGACAGAGGATCCTGGTGGTCTGTGGTCCATCAGGTAGCAGAGAGTTTGACATGACTGAGCGGCTAAACAACAACAACATCCCATCTGCAGAGTTCCCAATGTTGAAGGCAGCTGGGACAGAACACTTCTATTGTCCTTATTCCTTGTTATGCCACTGATTTCCTGCAATAATTTTGGAATCGTATAAGCAGTAATACTATAGACCAAGTGTTCCAAACCTCCAGGATCTAATGCCTGATGATCTGAATTGGAGCTGATGTAACAATAATAGAAGTAGGGTGCACAATAAATATAATATAATCATCCTGAAACCATCCCCCTTACCCCATTTCTTCCATGAAACTGATCCCTGGCACCAGAAAGGTTGAGGACCACTACTAGACAATAATGATTCATTTGAATTTGGGTATTTTTTGATCTATTCTTATATTTATAGAGCATTTATTATACATCAGGCATAATCCAAAATACTTCACATATATTAACTCAAAGATCCCTCATAATAACATTTTAAGAAAGACAAAAATGTTTTAAAAATAATTTAAAGATTTCAGTTCAAAAACTACACTTCAAAAGAATCAGAACTGCTTTTCAATGAGCAAGGATACTGGTAAGATTTAAAAATTGTTTTGTACTATAGAATTGAGTTTTACTTTGTAGACTAAAATAGCAGCTAGTGTCTCTGATAGGGAATTAATTTGACCTCTTTGAAATGCTAATTGAATTCTTATCTACAAACCCAATATTTGCATTGTTGAGCCACGTAAAGGAAATATAAAATCCATAAACCTGATGAAATGATAAAAGACATTTATTTAATGAAATCATTAAAAAGAAACAGTCACTTTTATTCTAGCTCTATGTTCTGCCTCACGTGTAAGAGCAAAACAAAATAATACTAAATTACTTAACTATATAGTAGTGTTTGTTGCTTAGGTTGTTTGACAATACACTGAGGAATATTTCCTGAGTTTTAAAAATTAGAACAAAAACTTTCAAATAACTTTCAAATAACTGAGTGATTTCCATGATTTCTGTGACCTTAAGAAAAAATTTTTTATCAACTTCTAGGTGTTCATTTCTGTAAGTTAAACATCATTTACGCTTTCCATATCAATATATTCTGCTATAATTTTAATTATAATTTTTTAAATAAAAACATTGTTAGCAGGAAATTTTATGATATTATTGCCAATGGAGGTAACTGGCGGTAATGATTTTTAATGGAACAGATACACAATAATCCATACTACACCACATTTTGTAACAATAGCTGCCTATTTTCAGACTTCCATACCTCAGTCCCCTTCCCCTCAGGAAACCCTACTTTTAAAGTACATTGCGTGCATGTTTGTGCTCAGTTGTATCTGATTCTTTGTGACCCCATGAACTGTATAGCCCAACCAGGCTCCTCTGTCTATAGGAAATCTCCAGGCAAGAATACTGGAGTGGGTTGCCACGCCCTCCTCCATGGGATCTTCCAGACCCAGGGATCGAACTAGCACCACCTGGGAAGTACATTAACATACATTAGTGGAGGGAATTTTATCTACTTCCCATTGGAGTTTTCTGGTATAAACTAGCTTGGACCAAGCAATTATTATCATTTTGTGTAATCCATTTGACCATAACTAAAGCTTTCTGTATTTAGATTTTTAAAGGAAAACTCAATATGTAACAATATTATCCTTCCTCTTTATTATGGTCCTACCATGATGGCCATAAATTTCATGTGATCATAGAATACAAGATTATGTGTCATATCTTAATTATTTAATTCCAATTGAAAGAGGAAAAGAGTATGTTTTCAATACTGAATCTGTAATGGATTTTTGTGTACATAAGGACATTTTTCATACTGAAACTAGTATCATGCCAGAAAAAGTTTTATAAGTAAATTCCTGTCTTATGATAAGAAATATACATGCTAATGTGTGTGAAAATGAAAGAAAGAGTGAGTGATTGAAAATGCTAGAGGTGGTGATTTAGACAGAATATAATTGTACTTGAAATTCTGATGCTTAAAATCACTGTGAATCAAAATAATGTGTACAAGGAAAAAACTGATCAACAGGGCTTCTCCAATAACTGACAAGTTAGCAGGGTGATATTGAACCAGGACTGAACTCAAGTCAGGCTGTCAGTTTTGATTTACCTGGTGGAGCATTTTGTTTGAGTGAAAGTGAGTTATGTCTTTGACTAGGACATACAGAAAAACAGTCATCAGACAGATAGGATAGAGACTGACTTGCTTAAAAACTTCTACTGAATGAAAGCCAAGTTTTATCCTCATTCTCCTGATGTAGGCTCACATCACACAGGTCCTAGTTGAAGTTGCAGGCCAATAATATCAGCAGAATGTTGATTATTGCTCTGAATATACTTTAAACTACAAAAGCAAAACAATTTGGATCATTTTTTAATATATGAGAGCTTATTCATAAAAATGATCGGATAAGATATATTAATATTGTCTCTACTACAGACCTTGATCTACTAGCCTGGAGGTTTAAACAAACTCCCTTAAATCCCAGCATAAAAGGCTCTCAACAAAAGCCTGCTTTGTTTCTCCATGGTTAGTGTTTTAGAGATCTTGATAATGCTTTCCATTCCCTTCCCGAGGCTGCACATTTTTAGTGATGTTTCAGTGGCTGGGGATGAAGAAATAGGTTTCCAGAGGGTGTGACACCTTGCAGGACATCACTGAAATCAATAAGTACAACTTCAGAGAAAGCCTAGTAGTGTTAAGGAAGATTCAGTACAGCAAGGGATCAGGGAGACAGTATTTGTCTAGAAGAATGCATTAAAAGGAATAGCAGAATTCTTCATGGCCTATTGTACCTAATCTCTGCTTCCTTCTTTGCTCTGCTAACTCTTGGGTTTCAGATCTTAAGTTAAATATTATTTGGACAAAGATGCCCTCCCTGACCCTCTGACTAGGTTAAGTACTGTATTATACACTCGCAATACTCTCCACTTCTCTTCTGTGAATTCACCGTGACTTATTTATCTGTGTGACTGTGTTTAGCTAATTTTGATCTAACTCTCTAGTGCCTTGCCTATAGTAGTGTTACTCAGTCATTTCCAACTCTTTGTGACTCCATGGACTGTACCCTGCCAGGCTTCTCTGTCCATGGAATCCTCCAGGCAAGAATACTGCAGTGGATAGCCATTCCCTTTTCCAGGGGATCTTTCCGATCAGGTAGGTTGAACCCGGGTCTCCTGCATTGCACGCGGATTCTTTACCGCTTGAGCCACTAGGGAAGCTTGCCTTGCCTGTAATGAGCACTTAAACGTATATTCAAATAATGAATACAGATCTAATTCAGTGAAATAAATTATGTATCCATATTATCCTGGGCTTTTAAGGAGAAAATAGAAGACAGACAGTTTGAGGTTGATGAGTCAACACTGGACCATTTTTCTCTATCACTTCTTAAATAATTTTTTTCTCTGGTTTGGAGTCACAGCTCCCAGTTTATTTTTGCATCAAGAATGATGCCTTGAGAAACACAAACATCCTTAATGTTATATAGTACACGCTTTACAATGAAACATAGTTTTTACCAGCTTAATTAATGGATCATATAGCAGCCATTTGAGTCTTTGATTCATCCCTTGTTTATATACTTGAAGACTCCAAGTATTGCCAATAGCTCCGTGTTATTTTTAACAGGCTAATGGTTGACATTAGAACAAACCACATGCACTTGAGCATGATAAACATCATATCAAAAGTGTTGCTAATGTCATAGGTATCTCACATGTTAGACTGACCCTGCATGTAAAAACAATGGCAAAGCAATTATGGTCATTGTTATAATCACAAGCTTTAGCTCACTCTATGATCAGACTTATTCATGGAGCATTTCCTGATGAGGATTCTGTACTCATTCAACTGAACACTGCAAGACATTAAAATCTGTCATGTAAGCTCACTTTCAACATTAGCTAGAATTGGAAAGAATGTGTTTTAATAAACATATTGCATCATATTACATTCTTCTTTAGAGTTTCACTGATAACAAAATTTTCAGTCTACATTTGGTCTTCACACACCAGTGTCCTGTCACTGCATTAGGGACCTTGTTTTCAATTATTCAGCACTTGCACAAATCTTTTCGTTCTCTCTTCTCGCTCCCTATTTGAGTAACCAAGAGGATAACACATATCAGGCAGTTTAAAATCCTCTCTGATGTTATCCAGAGACAATTAGTCAGATAGCTTTCTAAGGAAAAGTCCTCCCCAACAGAAAAGCATGCTTAAGTATTTTGTAAGAGTCTTTGTAGAGATGGAAATAAATGGGAAAGGACAAGCTATTGAATTCACTCCCCTAACATTTCTTTGCTGTCATACAAGCAGAATTTAATTCAAAACTGAACACCACTTTGGAATTTTACTTTCCTCAAGAAAAGTGCAACGTTGGGGAGAAAGTAATTACTAAATACGAGTGACGAAAGGGAACAATGGGCCGAAGCCTAAACAGATCATTATAGTTGTTACCAGAGAGTTTCAGAGTCAGGAAGAGGGAGAAAATGGTAGGTACATGTTTGACATTTTAATATTACACCCTTATTAGCTGCTTTCTAAGCTCTGAAATGTTTGACATGTAATTTAACTTCCAAGAAGACAGGCCGTCTTATCCCTTACAGAACAACTCTGTTTAAAGCAGAAAAAGAACAAGAGAAGAAAAAGAAATGAAAGAAGAAAAAAAATTTGTGTGACTACAGTTTTTAAAATGTACAGAAAATGGTGTAAAACACAATGTTTATCATTTGGGATGGTATTGATTCACTTTTAATATTTTTAATAGAAGTTTGTCATTATTGATTTTATTGACATTTTTAATTTATCTAGACATCATTTATTGCTTTTGACTGGGGAGAGGTCACAAACATTTAAATGTTTGTGCAAATTTAAGTTTAAAATAGTTCTTCTTGATGAGCTTAATGAATATTTACCACAACTATAAATTCCACAGAGATAAATGTTGATGACTTTACAAAGTATCTACTAGAGAAGAGGAGATATTGTTATCTTATTCTTTGTTGACTGTTAACATATTTTAGGTTTAAAAACATCCTGCTGGATCCTTTATAAAAAATTAGATACTAAATATTTTAGACAAAATATCTTCAACATAAATATTTATGTAAGCAATAGGATTAGTAACCTGGCTTCCCTATCAAATGAGAAGAATCCAGCAAGGAGGCTGTTTTTCTGCTCCTTATTTCAATTCATGTTTGAATGGCAAAAACCACCACAATATTGTAAAGTAATTAGCCTCCAATTAGAATAAATTTAAAAAAAAGAAAATCAAAAGTGAAGAGAAAGCATGACTATCAACTCCTCAAGCGTAGGCATCACGTGTTTTCCTCTCTGAATCCTCAACACTAGCAGATTCTCAGCAAATGAAGCTTTTCATCCTTCATTGTTGCTTGGTTGTCTTGTTCAGAAAATAGTAAACTCTTTTATTGCAAAATTTATATATTTTCCAGAATTTTCTTTCACTTCACTTACATGTATTATCCCTTTTGGGCTTCTCTCTTGGCTTTGACAGTAAAGAATTTGCCTGAAATGCAGGAGACCCACATTCAATCCCTGGATCAGGAAGATCCCCTGGAGAATGGAATGGCTACCTACTCCAATACTCTTACCTGGAGAAGCAAATGGATAGAGGAGCCTGGTGAGTTACAGTCCAAGGTCCCCAAAGAGTCTGACATGACTGAGTGACTAACACTTCACTTCAATTATTTCTTTAGGCACATTTTGAAATTGTGAGGACAGTTACCTAGTGAAATATCTAAAGTCCTTCCTTATTTTTTGAATTACATGGTTTTCAAACTTGTCTCTTAGTTGGAAATTCATTCTAAAATATGTAGACATCCTAAGTGTATGTTTGCACAATAAATATTTAATTGGTGATGGGAAAGAATTATTATATTTTTTATATATTCCATTTCTCCAACGAGTTAATTAAAAAAAAGTATTTATTTTGCCCAAACCAAGTTTAGCTGCTTCCTATTATTAAAGCGGTTCATCATAAATCATCATGGAAATGGATGTTTCCAATACAACGGATAGACTGACATGCATTATATTTACCCTTCATGATGACAGCTACAAAGGTTTTTATTCTTTCAGGTGGTACAGATGAAAAGTGGAGAGGTGGGAAGGGCTGTTGTTTTTGTTTAGTCACTTAGTCATGTCCGACTCTCTGCAACCGCATGGACTGCAGCACACCAGGCTTCCCTGTCCTTCACTATCTCCCAGAGCTTGCTCAGACTCATGTCCATTGAGCTGGTGATGCCATCTTCTGTCATCCCGTTCTTCTCCTGCCTTCAGTCTTTCCCAGCATCAGGGTCTTTTCAAATGAGTCAGCTGTTCGCATGAGGTGGCCAAAGTATTAGAGCTTCAACTTCAGTATAAGTCCTTATGATGAATATTCAGGACTGATTTCCTTTAGGATGGACTGGTTGGATCTCCTTGCAGTCCAAGGGACTCTCAAGAATCTTCTCTAACGCCGCAGTTCAAAAGCATCAGTTCTTCGGCCCTCAGCCTTCTTTATGGTCTAACTCTCACATCCATACATGACTACTGGAAAAACCATAGCTTTGACTACTGTTACATCCTTCAAACTCCTAGTTTCCTTCAGGCCTTCTCTCCTAATCATGTCTATCGCATGTTCTCTGCATCATCTCTGAATACAAACAGAATTCATAACCTACTCCATTTCCATAGTCATATTGCCTTTGTATTAATGTGTGCCTTGCTCAGAGTTGGAGCAGAGAGAAACTTTACTTAAACGAAATTATATTTTTATTAGTATTGCTTGAGAATGCTTGTTTTCTCATATGCTAATTAGAACAAGTTTGTTTTTTTTTTTTTTTTGACAGTGTAATTTTCTTGGTTAGAACTGTTCCCCATATACATAGATGCAGACTAGTACTTTATGCTTAATACATTTCATCAAATGTGAGATTTCTATCACCTGAATAACAGACAAAAAGAAGGACTATATTCATCCCAAATTTGTACTTTGATAACTCACCAAGTTGTGAAAAAAGTTTAAGTGGAGGAACATGGGAATAATGTATCTGGAATTGTATCCACTGAACTTACAGCACTACGTCATAATGCTGATAAAACTGCGGTGCAGCCTGCTTTAATAACATACACTGAACCGAGGCTTGCAGCCCTCAGTCGCTGCTACTTGATTTACAGCGTGGCCATGAAAAGGCTCCCCCGAATGGCCCTGGTGTCACGGGTCTGCTCCTCAGCGCACAGGCTGCCGTGGGCTGTGAGGAGGGGCTAGAACTTCACACAGCAAGCCTGAGAAAGGGAACCCCAGCAGGGGACAGTGCTGGAACGTGCCCCCTCTGGCTTCTTATAAACACTGAGGGCACCGCACACAAACAGGGGACATTCGACTCTGGTGGACAGGGTCCACCCCGTACTTCAGCAAATGTGTTTCACTGTTTTCATTTTGGAGTGGTCTTTCTCTCACGCTCATCCACAAGGCACACACAGAAAATGCTGAAAGTTTGACCACCGGGACATCACTGTGGAGAATTTTGTTACGTAAGAGACACCACCTGCCTATTTCCTTGTTTGTCAAGACAGAAAACGCCTCACTTTAAACAGTATGTACAGAGAGGTGGGTGCCGTGCGCCCTCATGCACAGCCAGCTCGGGCTCATGGACAGGGAAGGGCTTCTGTTTACAACAACCTACACCTACAGACAGCAAACACCAAGAGACATGCACACACGACGGAGAACTGGACGTGGAGGGTTCACACTGTGCGCCAGCGAGGGGCGCGGTCGCACAATGCTGCTGGGGCGGCCGCCGGGGGCCCCGTGGCACCAGTGCACCAGGCGGTCCGTCTCGTTGCTCAGTGAGGATGGGTAATTCCCAGACCGGAACCTCTTGTGGCGCATATAGTCAATACTAGGCTTCACCATTTCTGTCAAGGTTTCCTGGTCCACTTTTGCTGCTGGCTGCATTAACATGTAGTAGATCCCGGCCATTCCATGGGCTGCTCCAACATACTGCTTCTTGTGCCACTGATACAACAGGGGACAGCGCTCCATCTTCTTCTCTTCCCTGGACAAAGCTTTGCTAGATTCAATGATGGCACTGACTACCTCTTTGATAGCTGACTCACACACAGCGCCTGGACCTATCTCCGTGTTCACGTAGAGTAAGGCATACAGATAACCTGCCCGTCCATAAAGCAGCTCATCAGGAAGGTCTGAATCTCGACAGACGATGGTTCTCTGGAGTTGCAAAAGTTTTGTGATGCATTCCTGGGACTCACAGTCACTTTTGAGTTTATGATACACAACAGCTCCGACGGCCAGGGGCCCAGCATCTCCACAGAGGAAAGTGACCCTTCGGCCACTCAGATTCCGAAGTGTTCTCTTTACATAATCCAGGGATCGAAGCAAATAGGACTGGTCACATGTAACCCGGTATAACTGCAGGTACAGAAGGGCTATGCCTGTCCAACCAGTATAAGCAGAGCAATCATGTGGATCAGCTGTCTTCAGCCCTTCTTCCATTTGCTGTAGAAGATCTTTAATTTTGGTCTGGATCCGTCTTGTGAAGTTATTAATAATCTTCCCATCGCTGTGGAAAGGGAGGCCAAGCTCCTCGGGGGAGAGCGGGGTGCGAGAACATGGCGGTTCTTCGGCCTGCCTCTCAGCGGCGGCCTCGTAATCCGGGAAAGGGTTGGGGAACGCCCCACAAGTTTGTTTTTGATTTGACAATTTAGCTTGGATATATTTTTATGTTTATTTTTCTTATTACTAATGAGTGTGGACATTATTTTATTTACCAGGCATTTGTGATTCTTTTGGGAATGACTTTCTTATATTTAGCCCATGTTGCCATTATGTGATCATTTAAAAATGATTCATTGGGAAGATTAATATAACTTTCTTGTTCTTATTTATCTTTGAAATGTGCATGTTATTCTTCACTATTCTTAGTAGAAGCAGACGTTTCATCAAGAAGACAATATACTCCTTAATTTTCATCTTTCATTATCTCTTATACTGATAATACCAAAAATTGAGACTCTGAGAAATATATTTATATGTATAAAGTTGAATTTCTCTTGAGAGTTAACCAGATCAGCCAAAATGAACATAGATACTGGGCTATTTTAACACGGAGTAAGGAGTTATTTAAATACTTACATTCTTTTTAAAACAACATTAACTTCACAAGTTTGGAAATAGTTATGTACAAGAACAGTAAATAACTACAAACTAATTTTAAGTTAAAGCATTATTTGTCCCTCTCCAGTCATTTTAAGTTTTCTTAAAGGAACAAGTCTTTTAACAAAGGAGGAAGTTGTTGTTCATAAAGAAAATTATTTTTAAATAAAGTTTTTAAAATGTTTCAACAAAAAAATGATGGACAAAACAATTGCATAAAAATTATCTGATGATTACATTTAATGGAACCAATACAAAAAGTGAAACATGTTCTGAGGCCTATATTATCTTACAGATTAATACATTTTTGTGGTACTTTAATTTTGGTGGGTTTTTTTTTGGCTAAAGATCAATCAAGGTTAATGTTTCAAAAAAGTAATGCTATTTAAACATCGGAAATATCTTAAAACAAAATAATTTTGGTCTTGCATATGTATATGTACTTGGGGAGAGGAGCTGCAGGCACAATTTTCTCAATGAGCTGTAACTATGCTTAAAAGAGCCTGTGTGCTATGCTAATTCAAATTTCCTGATAAATACTGGTTTAATATTTTTCCATGTTTTAAAGTTAGTCCAGCAAGAGTGCCAGTACAAACCATGAGATATATTTATTTATTCATTCTTCTCTTTGAGAAGTCTCCTAAACAAGTGTTTTTTTTTGTGTGTGTGTGTGTGTTTGTGTAGTATATGTAATAGTATTTGCAAAAAGAAGTCCTAATATGCTAGGATACTTTTATTGTGGGAAAAATTATATTTTATTGGATTTCTTATCATTATTATGCCACTAGCAATATTTGTGAAAAGCTTTCTCTTTTACTAATTTTGTTCTACATGTTTTGCAGATGCATTTCTTATGTTTTAAAAAGTATATATTAAATATCAATCCTTATTGATATTTTATGAATATATTTTAGAAAGCTCTACTGTCTTATTTTAATTACAAATATCTTCATTAGAGAACTTATAGTGTCTATGGGCAATAGAATATTTTTGGAGAGAGAGAAGATAAACAGCTTAAAAATAAACAATGCCAATGCAGGGATTGAACCATAGTCTCCTGCATTGCAGGCAGATGCTTTACCGTCTGAGACACCAGGGAAGCCCAATAAACAGGTCAATAATAAACAGTTGATTCTCTCATATATAAGGTAGAAAAAAATCATAGGTAATTAATTCTTCTCTGCTAAAATTTATCTATTTATTTATTTATTTTTGATTTCAAGATTTTCTTTTTGGAATTCAGGATAATCCTTCATTCCAATCCCCCACAAGATCCATCTTCTTCAGATCTGGAAATCTTGATAACATAGATTTGAAATGCTCAAACACTCAAGATATTTGGGCATGAAATGACATGCTGCAAAAGTAATTTCCCTAAGAGATCTTTTAACAATGTAATTCATATAATTTTAAAATTTTAGTTTGTAATGTAACTATTTGTTTCAGTATAATAAGAATGTTATAAACTTGAGACCCTAAGACCCTTAGAAGAAGACAGACCCTTAAAAGCTCCTTGACATCAGCCTTGGTAATGATTTTTTGGATCTGACACCAAAAACAAAGGTAACAAAAGCAAAAAACAAATAAGTGTGACTATTTGAAACTAAAGAACTCTGTACAGTAAATAAAACTATTAACAAAATGAAAAGGCAATCTACTGAATGGGAGAAAATATTGAAAATCATTTATATGATAGGGAGTTAATATCCCAAATATATGAAAAATTCATAAAGCTCAATAGCAAAAATAAAAAAATCAGATTAACATAGGGACAGAAGGTCTAAATAGACATTTTTCCAAAGAAGAAGTATAGATGGCCAACAGGTACATGACAAGATCCTCAGCAACAGTAATCATCAGAGAAATGCAAATCAAACCTTCAATGAGACATCACCTCATACCTGTTAGAAAGGTTATTATCAAGAGATAAGACATAACAAACGGTGAAAATGTGGAGAAAATGAACCTTCATACACTGTTAGTGTGAGTGAAACTGTTGTAGCTACTGCGGAAAACATTATGGAGGTTCCCTCCAAATTAAAAGCAGAGCTATAATATAATTCATCAAATTCACTTCTGGGTATTGATCTGAAATAAATAAAGACACTGGCTCAAGAGGATGTATTGTTAATAATGCTGCTATGTTCACTGCAGCATTATTTATAATAGCCATGATGTGGAAACAGCTTAAGTGTACACTGGTGAATGAATGTTTAAAGAAGATGTGGTGTGTGTGTGTATGCGTGTGTATATGTACACACATGGAATGTTATTCAGACATAAAAAGGATAGAAATCTTGCCATTTGTGACAACAGGAATGGAGAGAGGACATCATGCTAAGTGAAATAAGTTGACAAGGACAAAATCCATGTTCTCTCCCTTATATGTTATATCTCAGAAGAAAAAAAAAAAAAAACTCAGCAACTCAAGCTCATAGATAGAGAACAGATTGGTGGTTGCCATAAGCCTAGTATGATGGGGAGTGGGGAAAACGAGCAAAGAGATTGAAAGGTACAAACTTCCAGTGACTACACTTAAAAATACTGCATTGCATATTTGAAAGTTGCTGAGAGAAGAGATCTTACATGTTCTCATCACAAGAAAACAAAAATTTTCTTTGTATGGTGATGAAAGTTAGCTACTTATTGTGATGATTATTTCACAATATACACAAGCATCAAATTATTATGTGTATACCTGTGACCAATATAATGTTATATGTCAATTTTTCCTCAATTATAAAAGGTAGAGGTTAAAATCTACAACAAAAATGTTGCAAAATATTTAACATAAGATAAATTGGACAGCTTAGAAAAAAAAAATCCTTTGAATAATATCTTGATCTCCCAACCAAAAAGCAATGAAGCACAAGAAACTGGACAAAAAGCCAGGCAAACAATCTGGAGAACAGATATCGTGACAAAGTTTTGATATTGCAGCACAATCTTCCTCTCGCTCCTTTCTTGATGTGACAAACATTGGCATTTGATAGGAAAAATCTGGATCTTGGAGCTGAAAGTGTCTATAAGGTAACAATTCCCCAAAACTTGCAATGAGGGCAAGTCACAAGGAATCTAGATGAGATGTAAACTAAGCACTATTTGTAATAGGATGCTCACATCCAAATTCAATTTTCCAGACCTGTTCTGACAAGCAAAGAAAATGGCTGAAGGATTACTTTCCTAGAGCTCTTTGATTTTATCTCAACATTCCAGAATCTCATCAGTTTTAAAATCTTACACAAAGCAGTATCACTTCATTGGTAAGAAAATGGAGCAAGAACAAAGACAAAAGAAAAATTTCTCTGTGACTATTCTTTTTACTTAAGCAATAACATTATTTTCCCCAGGCTCTTATACTTGGAGAAGCTGCACCCTTTCCAATGACTAGGTACATCTCAGAAACATCTGCTCACAAATGCTGGGCTCTTGAAACCACTGGACTATGTTAACCTAAGGGTGGTCTTTCCCCCAAACTTTGAATATTATAGAATTCATGTTAATGAAAAGCATTTTGAAAAAAAAAAAAATGATGTCTACTTATTAGTCATGCAACACTATGGGTTTGTCCACCTGATCACGAAGTCCTTATTTAGTAATGAAGTGCTGATTAACACTGATTAACTGATAGATCACTGATTAAAATGGTTCATTAGGGAAGTAACTTGCATCTTATTAATAAACAACCAAATTATCTTCATCTCACAAACTGTCATTAAATAGTTTAGTCTTAGAAGGAATTGCTCTGTCTTCTTCAAACAGTAATGCTTTATTTCTTAGTATCTCCTTTAACTTCAGAATGCTAGTCTTTTAACAAACTTATGAAATAAAATTCTAAAAAAGCTAAATTAGGTTATTTTTGTCCTCAGGCAAAGTTTTCACCCTTCTGGGGTAAAATTCCATTAAACACTGTACTTAAAAACTCCATGTTAAATGTCCAGGTGATATGCAATAGTCTTTTGTTGTAATGTTAGTGGCTCAGGCATGTCCGACTTTTTTTTTTTTTAATTTATTTTTTATTAGTTGGAGGCTAATAGCTTTACAATATTGTGGTGGTTTTTGTCATACATTGACATGAATCAGCCATGGAGTTACATGTATTCCCCATCCCGATCCCCCTCCCACCTCCCTCTCTACCCGATCCCTCTGGGTCTTCCCAGTGCACCAGGCCCGAGCACTCGTCTCATGCATCCCACCTGGGCTGGTGACCTGTTTCACCCTAGATAATATACATGTTTCGATGCTGTTCTCTCAAAACATCCCACCCTCGCCTTCTCCCACAGAGTCCAAAAGTCTGTTCTGTATTTCTGTGTCTCTTTTTCTGTTTTGCATATAGGGTTATCATTACCATCTTTCTAAATTCCATATATTTGTGTTAGTATACTGTAATGGTCAAGGAAGCTGTGGTACATATACACCATGGAATATTACTCAGCCATTAAAAAGAATTCATTTGAATCAGTTCTAATGAGATGGATGAAACTGGAGCCCATCATACAGAGTGAAGTAAGCCAGAAAGATAAAGACCATGTCCGACTTTTTGTGACTCCATGGACTGTAGACCACCAGGCTCTTCTTTCTGTCCATGGGATTCTCCAAGCAAGAATACTGGAGTGGGTTGCCATTTCCTTCTCCAGAGAATCTTCCTGACCCAGGGACCAAACCCCATCTCCTGCCTTGCAGGCTGGGTCTCCTGCATTGAAGGCAGATTCTTTACCATCTGAGCTACAGGGAAGTCCCTATAGGCAACAGTCTTTAGCCTCTTTAAATTGTGGTTGTGATTGTTATTCTTCCTCCTTCTACCTCTGAAATATGAATATTTCCTCTGGTTCATCTTAAGCTCCTTATTGTTTTCCCTTGGAGATCCCATTTGATACATGCTTAATCTCTACCTAACAACACCCAAATCTTTTCATAGTGCAGTTTCCTTCCCAAATGTCTTCTGTTATCTCTATATATTCATTATTTATTACATTTATTAGATATTCTTCTTTTTCCTATGTATTTTTTTTTCTTCTTTCACCCCAAATTCAATATTGGATAGTAACTGTGGCCTGATAAAAGTTCATTATAGAAAATATATAATTTAAAATATTGGACTGGGGTCTTGAATGTGCCCTGACTGTTTGTGTGACCTTCCTTAGGGTCACTGAATACCTCCCTTATCTCTTGTTGTTCTGTTGTTCAGTCGTGTCTGATCTTTATGGCCCCATGGACTGCTGGACACCAGGCTTCCCTGTTCTTCACTATCCCCTGGAGTTTGCTCAAACTCAGATCCATTGAGTCAATGATGCCATCCAAGCAATTAATCCTCTGTTGCCCCCTTCTCCTCCTGCCCTCAATCTTTCCCAATCTTTCTCTTAACTTTAAAGGAATGCTATTTGGATAAAATTTTGTACATTCCTTTACTCTCCAATGTAATGTCACATGATGATTAAAGCTAGCCATCTATCCCCCGTCCCTTTTGTTTAGATAAATCCTTAATGTAGACCGTAAAGAATCTGCCTGCAATGCAGGAGACCAAGGTTCAATCCTTGCTTCAGGAAGGTCCTCTACAAAAGGAAATAGCAACCCACTACAGTATTCTTGCCTGGAGAATTCCATGGACAGATCAGCCTGATGGGCTACAGTCCATGGGGTCACAAAGAATTGGACATGACTTAACAACTGAACAACAATATCCTCATTCTTCCATTCACCCAGGTTTTTGGAGTCACCTTAAAAATGTCCTAATATTTCAAACTCTAAATCCTGCCAGTCAAAATGCATTGGCAATTTGCACTTTATTTTGATTCTTGCACAATAATATTCCTCAAATACATATCTCCTTATTTTCATTCTATTCTCCATGATCTAGATGTTACTTCCCCAATGACATAATATCAAGAACCAGCCCAACTACTACTGATGTCTATTTTCTATCCTCCCATTCCTTTCCTCTTCTTTATTTAATTGAATATTTTTTCTCCTATTTTCTTTATTTTTTCCCTTTATCCTTACTCTGTTCCAAAAAGGAGATAAGGTGATATAAAAAGAATTTTTTTCCCTCCACAAATGTTAAGAAACCAGCAAGAATAACAATCAAAAGTAGAGTCCAAAAACGTGGTCACAAATGAGGTTCAAGATAATAAACAGATACTGCTTTAAGCTACTAAATATATGGTCCTTTAATAAGCACATGGCAAACAAACAATGCATTCCATTCATTCATTAACACATTGGAACAAATGTTTTACTCTCTGTAAACAAATAATTCTTTAAAGGGGTTAGTGTGTCTACACTTACAAGGTGATAATTGGGAAAACCAGAATTCCACTTGGGTAATATGACTGAGATGAGTGCTCTTTCTCCAAAACACAGCTGCCTCCCTGTACCAGCACTTTCATATTAACGTCTTCCCAACACACTCTTCACTATTTTGTTCATTCCCTGATCACTCACAACACAAAGACCATACAAGGCCCCTTTGGCTCTACTGTCTGTAGCCAGCCTCATTACTCATTCCTTTCTAACACAAATGTCTCCCATCACTGTCACCTATTTACTGTCCGCTGTATCTGCTAGTCTAATACCCACATGCAAGTCATTTTTCACGGCCCCCCTTAGGCATTCTTAATCATTCATATTAGAATTATTCTCTTCATTCTTAAAAATTCTGATTAAATTTTTGTGTTAGTTTAAAGCTTAGCAATTTTTTTCTCCCATGAAATCAGGAATTTGCCACCATCAAACAAATGCATAGTTTACATGTTTACCTTTTTCATTGTTTTTCTTCTCCTCATAAGGCTCATAAAGAGAGGGATGTTTACGTTTGATTCACTAGGGCATCCTTATCACTTAGAATAGTTCCTGGCACAGAGGAGGAGCTCAGAAAGTATTTGCTGAATAAATACTTACTATCAGTGTCACTTATTTAGTATTGAATTTATGAAGATATAATTAATCTCATGCTAACTTACAGTTATTTAAATTATGAACATGCATATTATGATCTCATCTGGAGTGAAGACCAAGAACCAGAGCTCATTGCAGTGCATTCTCGGATTGAGGCCAGTGTTGACCAAGTAATACAACAAAAATCCTTGGACTGAATAGAAAGAAAAAATTGGATATTGCTTTTTTGTATGATAACTGTAGGTAGTGTTATATATCCAGCATGTCATATCCTTAAAAGTTGTATTCAAATAAATTATATTTCTAATGATTTAGATTATCATTTTGAATGTAATTCTTTGCATTTTATTCATTTTCTATGTGCAGTAGCTTTTAACATTTTGACTTTGGTGGCTTAACCACCTAGTTCTCATTTTTGGTTAGGTAATTAAACAGTCTGCAAAATAAAAATTAAACTCTTTCAATATTAATTGTGGTAAATTTTTGCAAGAGAATAATTTTGTAAAAGCATGTTTTTAGTGATCAGAAACTCATCATAACTTATCTGCTCAGATATTTAGATATTTTTCGTGTATTCATGTGCTTTAAAACAAGCAACACCTCTTTGGAATACATATAATTAGTGCTCTTTCATTATGTCACTTCAAAACATGTCAGATTTAAAAAAAATAATGCATACATCTTTACAAGACTGAAAATACACTACTTGTTTGTTATTAACATTCTTCATTGTGATGTTATTTAAAAGAGGGTAAATACACATAGAACTCACTCTAACTTCTCTATAAAAATTATTACCAGGAGCTAAATAAATGGTTAGAGCCAAAGATGATGAAGGAATTTTTGATTTCTAATTAGTTAATAGATTTCAAAGTAGGTGGCAAATAAAATCCATTAGTAGGTGTTCTTATCAGTGAACATATCTGTAGGGTATCTTCCACATCATAGTCTGTCAATAAATGAAGAGAGCTGAAAATTTTCGTTAAATAGAAAATAAGCACTTTAAAAAGGATGCTTATATAAGTTATTTTCAAGGATGAACACAGTAGGAAAGAAAAATACCAAAGCTGAGACTAATTTGTTGCAAGAACCTCAACTATATCTTCTATTACAAGCAAAAATCTGCAAGTTCAATTTGATATAAAGGATTCCATTCTTGGCATCCCAAGGGGAAAAAATAGTTTACTAAATAATCTCTTGCAAAGAACTCAGATATGTTGTTCTATAATAAATATGAATGACAATATAAATGTAACATATATACAATGAACACCATATACAACACTAATATTTTAAAATTCAGTAATTAAATTAGTGCAATTCCTTCGTACCAGAAGTTTAAAAGCCTTCTCCCACAATTTTAATGTAGAGAGATGTAGCTTCATTGTATTGATTCAGATTTCTCATAAATTCATCATAAAAGTTCATCCACAAATCATGTCAATAATTATTCAATTTTAAGTGTGATTACAGAGCTCACAATTTGAATCCAAAGTGTGATACTGAGACAAGAGAGCTAATAATATGTTTTCTCATCATCTGCACAAATCACGACTTTATTACCTGAAATAGGTAGTTCAGTTCAGTCATTTGGTTGTGTCTGATTCTTTGCAACCCCATGGTTTGCAGCATGCCAGGCTTCCCTGTCCATCACCAACTCCCAGAGCTTGCTCAAACTCATGTCAGTCAAGTCAGTGATGCAATCCAAACACATATGTGTTTATTATGTAAATGTTATGTTAATATACAGCTATACAAAATATATAATAATATAGGAGGTATGGCAAATATATAAAATTCACGTACGTAACTTTTACATATGTGTGTATATATACACATGCTGTTGCTCAGTTGCTCAGTTATATCTGACTCTTTGTGACCCTTTGGGCTGTAGTCCACCAGGCTCCTCTGTCCATGGGAGTTTTCAGCAATAAATGCTGGAGTGGGTGGCCTTTTACTCCTCCAGGGGACCTTCCCAACTCAGGAATCAAGCTTCACATCTCCTGTGCCACCTGCCTTGCAGGTGGATTCTTTACCCAGAGAGCTATACATACACATAAAACAAAAGTCTATTATTTAGTATCAGAAGTTTATCTTTCAGGTACCAAATGGGATATCTTAACCATAACTTTCTTTATGGTAGTCTGAAACTCTTCTTTTATGATGTGCATTTAAAAATTTTTTTAATTTTATATTGGAGTATATTTAATTTACAATGCTGTGTTAGTTTCAGCATAACATACTAAATCACAGCAAAGTTATTTATACATGTTCATGCTATCTATTCTTTTTCAGATTCTTTTCCCATATAGGATATTAGAGTATTGAGTATAGCTCCCTATGCTATAAAACTCTTCTAATGAGCACTAAATGGTACCAGGAAATCTAGCATATGATTTTGTTCATTTACATTTTCCTATTGTGTACCTTTAAAGGGTGAATATGGCAACCCATTTTAGCTGGCATCTCTGAGAGGTTGAGGTGCATTCTTTTGGAGGATGTAGCTGCTTTTTAATTAGTTTCTAAAATATTTCATTTTTAATCCATGTTTTCTGACAAAGTCCTATTCTGTTTTAAAGCAAAATCCAAGAAATCTGATTTTCAAAAACTTGAAAGGGAAGAGTCGGCTAAAATATACTTCTCTTATGGATCTCCATGACACAGAATTTACCTGACTGTTTAGAGAATATTTTTTTGCTCATCTAGACATCTTGAATCCTAGTGCAAGAATAGGGACTCATTTCTGTTCCGCCTGGTGTTCAAGAGGAAGAGGAGAATTTTCATAGGGGAAAATATATTTGTGTGTGTTTGTGTGTACCTACACACACATGCACACATACACAAGTACCCACATGTGTGGGCACACAGAAAATAAGCAGACCAGTACCCTGATAATTGGAATTAAAATTCCAGAAGAAATAATAATATAGAGGAACTTAACAGAGAATTGAGATAAGGGAAATTATAGACAGTAAATAATCAAAAGGAAAAGAGAAGGATTTCAAAAGAAACTTCAAAGACTAATTAAAATCACCCAGATACAGATAAACCAGACCTTCAAGCAGAACCATGTAATGCATTAAGGATACAGACAGTTAGAGGAAGAAGACTAGATGTAATCTTAGCACAAAAGAAACAAGCCTCAATATACAGAAGGAAATTGATTTCACATCAAGGGAGGGACTAGGGTTCTTTCTTTGGCCTGTAAATGGAAAAGATGCACAGAGAGGAGCTTCAATTTAGAACAACAGTGGCTATGTTTGGAGATGTGCAAGACGCAAGTTTGAAGATGTTTGACCAAGAAATGAATTGAGAAAATATTAGACTTTAGGAAGTAAAACATCCCGCCGTCTCTAAAGACATATGAAAGAGAAAAACCATTTAACCTGCTTACACATTCCAGCATACCAAAAGATGTGTCTGTTAGGGCAGATTTTCCACTATGTCTTAGAAAACAAAGACAGAATTGCAGAGAACAGAAAATGACCCCACAGGCCAAATATTTAGATTCAGTCCGGAAGGCCTGAAGGATGCTTATTTAGATATAACTGCCAACAGCTTGGAACACACTTCCACACACACACAGACACACACATGAAAGTAGGCCAGTAGAATTAAGTTTCATGAGCAAGAAATAATAGAGGTTTATATTGTTTTGATCATGTTATAATAGTAACTAAAATTACTATCTCCAAAGCTATGAAACATATATATATATCAAGAAGAAATCAAAGTAAAGCAATGGTTGGGAAAAAAGATGCTTAGCTCTCCTTTCAAGATGTCCTGGTGGCAGGATATACTTAAAATCATATGAAGAAGGCAGTCAAGGGAAGAAGTAAAACCAGAGGCTTTAAAAAGAAAGGTAGATATTCCCAGCTGTAGAAGTGTTCAGTGAAACATGTAGTTGGAAAAAATAATCAAAGGTGAAGTGAAGCAGAAACAACAGAAATGAAAGTACAAAGTAAAGACGTTTATATTGACAGAGATAAGAAAAGAAGAAAGAAGTCAGTTAAACTCAAGCTTCTAAATTCTAAAGTTTATTTTCTCATTCAACGATCACTTATTACAAGCCTACTGTGTGTTGCATACTATAATATGAAGTTTTGAACATGAATAGACTACTGTTCCAGTTCTCAAAATGTTCACAATATTTTGGGATTATCTTCCCAAAGACTATAACCAGAATGCAGTATTTATCATCATTGATCCTCATTGGAGGGAATCAGGTCTTATAATATTTTAATGTTCTTCCCCTGTAGTACTATGCTAGTGAGCACATATTAAGAATTCATATAGGCTTTATAGTCTGTTTATTAAAAAGAGCATATGCTCTGACAATAGACAAATGATTATTCCTGGCAGAGTTAAATGAATTCTTATTAAAGTGTGAGCTCATAATAAGTTTTCAGAAAATGCTAGCTATTTTTATGTTTCTTTAATTCTCAGACAACCATAGGAGGTGGGCAGTATTATTATCCCCATCCTAAAGAAAGGATAGAAAATATGAAGAGAGATTAAGAAATCTAATCATCATTACAAAGCAAAGCCAATAATTGGCAGAACCAGTACTCCAATCCAAGGGCTGTCTGCCCTCAAAACCTGAACTTTAACATCATACTGTAATTGTTTTTCAAAGTAGTTTACACAAAAAGTTTGACCTCAAGGCACAAAGTCCTCAACAGATATTAGCTGCTACTACTGTTAATATGAAATTCGGTCAAGTCATTGATGACATCATTTCTCAGTTTGAGTACCTCTAATTGTTAAACAGTGTGGGAGATCTGGGTTCCATCCCTGTGTCAGTAAGATCCCCTGGAGAAGGAAATGTCAACCCACTCCAGTATTCTTGCCTGGAGAATCCCATGGACGGAGGAGCCTAGCAGGCTACAGTCCATGGGGTCACAAAGAGTCGGACACGACTGAGCGACTTCCCTTCACTTCACTTCACTTCATTGTTAGACACAGCCTGCTGTCAGGACTGGCCTTCTTTTGATACCATAAACACACCATGTCCAGTTCTATCTGAAGCCCTTTGTGCTTACAGTTCCCACTGATGCTTCTTTTAAATACTGATCTTCCATGGGTGAATCTCTCCTGAGATTTAGGTCTAAACTCCCTTCTGAAATGCTTCTCCTGAGCACCCACCCTGGTTCCACACAAGCCCGCCTCATGTGCAGTCCCTTGACATTAGCCACATAGCTCTGAGTGCTCATCACTCTCTCATTTGTTTGTTTTTAATGTCTTCCCAAGAATATGTCACCACCACTCGTGTTTACCTCTGCATCCATACAAGATAGGACCTTAGTAAATATTTCCTGAATGAATAAAGTGACTAGGACATTTCCTTAGCCCCAGAATGTGTCCCCCATATGTTAGTTCATCACTCTGCTTGACCACCCATATAAATTTAATGTAAAATCCACAGTTCAAGTGAATACATAATTTTTCTAGAGCTTCCTATCTAGCTCCCTTAAATCTGTCCTTTGTCAATATTAAGGATGATTCTGTTATATAACTTAGCTGAAATGACTGTATCCTCTCTACTTAACATAGTCCTTCTAGTCATTAACTTCTGAAAGTTCTTAAAAGCACTTATAAATTTGTTTTAGGTGTTCGGGTTAAAGAAAAATCTATAAAGGTAAATATGTATTTACCTTTAGGTAAATAGGTAAAATCTATAAATATTGTACTGGGCAAAAATAATTAAGCAAACCTAGAATACAAAGCAAAACCACAATAATTTATGAAAAGTATAAAAGGATAAGGCTTATTGTTTGTTTTGTATGTGATTTCTCCTCCCTCCTCTCTTCTCTACCTCCAACCACCCTTCCTTTTCTCCTTCTCTTTCTTTGTCTTGGTTAGGTAGAAAGAAAAAGAAGAGATATTTTCCTATCTGGTGGAATCTCCTTACTCCAGAAAATGTGCTCAACTTAATCAGATGAAAGCTAACAGCCTCCTATTAGCTTTCCTATTAATAGCTCCTATTAGCTCCTAATATCTCCTATTCACCATTGAGAATTCTTCCAAAATAAACAGAACTCAACTGTTACTACTCAACTGTTATCAAGTAGGTAAAAATTTATACAAATATTACTAATGTTTATTATTGTTTAGCTATATCTTTCAAGATATTTTCCCATGCCTGATGGCTCAGTTGGTAAAGAATCTGCCTGCAATAAAGAAGACCCAAGTTTGATCCCTGGGTTGGGAAGATCCCCTGGAGGAGGAAATGGCAATCCACTCCAGTATTCTTGCCTGGAGAATTCCATGGATGGGCTACAGTCTGCGGGGTTGCAAAGAGTCGGACACCAATGAGTGACAGACACTTTCGCTTCTTTCACTTTCAAGATATTATAAAATTATCTTTAGTAGGATACTCTATGCCCTTATTTGTGAAATGAGATTAAAAAAAAAGACCTCTACATTTGAATATTTTTCCATGGTCTTGAAGATATTCTCTGTAAAGAGCGCAGAAAACCGTTGCCCAGATACATGTCCATAAATCGTAGACATCTGTGTTCTGCTTCTCAACTCTCCTCAGATATAATTTGTCCTTGTCCTTCATGCATGTGGCACATGCCTAAATATTTACTAAGCTGAGATAAATAGCGTCCAAATCACTATTAAGGGCATTTGCTTTACCATCAGCACTCGTCATCCCCAAGAAAAAATACTATTAAAGTCAAAAGAAACAATTCTGAAGGTAGTATCTGTTGTGGTTTTAACCACACCTTTATGAGCCCCAATATTCTGGAAGGTCAGGTATTTTAAGAATGGTAGATTTTAACACAGAGATTGGCAAAACAAAGTAGTATATATTCAGAATAATTTTTCCTATCATATATTTGTATTAGACTATTGGAAAAATGCTTGCAAATAATCCTGAGAGCTAGTTTTTTTTTTTTTTTTTATTTTACAAATAAGGAAATTGTGTCTTGGAAAAATGATTAGCTTTGCCAGAGCTGATTAGTTAGCCAGAATAGAAATCCTAGTGAAAATAAATTCACTAGAAAGTCTGGTAAGTTAGCATAAGGACATTAGTTTTATTTTAAGTAGATTGGCATTGGACTGCCATGAGTGATTTAGTCTGGATATATTTTATATTGCTACTCATATTTAATAAAGCTGTAATAAATTTTAATGAAACTCATTTGCTGTAGGGTCAAAAAATGGCTTAAAACACAATCAGAACATGATATATAGAAATGAATAATATAGATCGTTCAGATATAGAAAACCATTTTAATGATAATAACCCATCTATAGTTTTATCCTAAATTTCAAAGTACTGAATATATAATCTTATGACAGTATATTTATAGGAATTTACCTTATACTTAGAAATCCTAGAAAAGTTCAATAGCCTTTATTGTTGTCATTTACAAAACTAACTGAAGAGTGATTATTACCAAAATGCAAGTGTTTTAAATTTAACATAAACTTTAAGTTGAAAAATATGACTTTAAAGTCTACTCTGACTAGTTTGTTTAGAATAAAATCTATTACTGTTAAATTATAAGGTGAAAGTTACTAGAATTTATATAAATAAAATATGACCTACAAAATTCTACAGTTATTTAATATTTTTCTATTTGCCTCAATTGTAAGGGAAGACAGATTGGCAAAAGATAAAAGTTTAATGCTAAAGGGCTGTTTAAAAATTGTATGTACAATTTTAATTAATAAATATGTTACAGTAGCATAATTTACAATAGTGAAAAACAAGAAGCAATACAGATATCCACCAACAGAAAAAAACTAGATAAGTAAAATATAGTATATTCATACAATGGAAAAAAGACAATCTTTTCAACAATGGTTCTTGGGAAACTGAATAGCCACTTGTAAAACAATAAGATTGAAAAGTTCCTCACATCATATACAAATATACATAATACAAATGCAAAATGGGATAAATACCTAAATGTAAGAACTGAAAATATAAAACTTGTGAAAGATAACATAGGCAGAACACCCTTTGACCTAAATTGTAGCAATATTTTCCTGGATCAGTCTCCTATGGCAAAAGAAATAAAAGCAAAAACAAACAAATGGAACCTAATTAAACTTAAAAGCTTTTGTACAGTAAAGGAAACCATTGATGAAATGAAAATACAACTTGTGGAATGGGAGAAAATATTTGCAAATTTGGACTTCCTCGGCGGAATAATGAAAAAGAATTTTCCTGTTAATTCAGGAGACACAGAAGACGCATGTTCATTCCCTGGGTTGGGAAGATCCCCTGGAGTAGGAAATGGCAACTCATTCCAGTATCTTTGCCTGGAAAATTCCATAACTGAGGAGCCTTGAGGGCTACAGCCCATGGGGTCACAAAGAGTCAGATATGATTGAGCACACGTGCATGTATCCAAAATACATAAAGAATTCTAACAACTCAGTTTAGAAAAATTCCAATCAAATAGTGGGAAGAAGACTTGAATAGATATTTTTTCCAAAGAAGACATACAGATTCCTAACAGGCACATGAGATGAGCTCAGCATCACTATTAGAGAAATGCAAATCAACCACTATGAGGTTTCATTTCGCACCTGCCATAATTGATATCATCATATATCTACAAATAACAAATGTTGAGCAGGATGTGGGGAAAAAGGAACCCTGGTACACTGTTGATGGGAATGTAAATTGGTGTAGCCACTTTGAAAAACAGTATGGAGATTCATTAAAAAATTATAAAGAGTTATTGTATGACCCAGAAATACCACTCCTGTGCATATGTATATGGAAGAAACAAAAACAAAAATATTAATTTGAAAAGATACATGCACTTTAATACCAGCATTATGTATAATAGCAAAGACATGGAAGCAACCCAAGTGCCCATCAACAGAGGAATAAAGTAGACGAGATATACGTGTATATACACATATATACAGTGGAATACTACTCAGCCATAAGATAGAATGAAATAATGACATTTGTAACAACATGGATTGACCTAGAAGATATTATGCTTAGTGAAATATGTCAGAGAAAGACAAAGATTATATATCACTTATATGTGGAATGTAAAAAGTAATACCAATAAATGTATACACAAAATAGAAACAGCTTCACTGATAGAGAAAGCAAACATGTTACCAAAGGAAAGAGGAGAAGCAGGAGAGACAAGTGTGTGGTATGGAATTAACAGATACAAGCTATTATATGTAAAATAGATAAGCAACAAAGACATACTATATATCACAGGGAATTACACCCTTGTAATGGCCTATAATAGAACATAATCTGCAAAAATACTGAATCACTAAGGTGTACGCCAAAACTGACACAATATTGTAAATCAACTATACTTCAATAAAACTATAATACATTCATACATACAATGGAAATTCATATAGCAAGGAGAATAAATGAACTACAATATGCAACAACATGAATGAATCTCACACATACTATTAATCAAGCAAAAGAAGCTAAATATTGAAAACTATATACAGCATGATTTTTCAAATATGAAATACAAAAGAATGTAGAACTAATCTACGGATTAGATGTCATGATAGTGTGAACTTTTAGGGGTTTGCAATGACCGGAAGGGTCGATGATTAGTGCTTCAGGGATACACATAATACTTCATCTCTATGCTAATGATACAGACATGTTTTATAAAAAATTATCAAATTGCACAGATATGACTTGTGCACATTTGTCTATAATGTATTTTAATTAAAAATGTTTTCTTTTTAAACTCTCATCCTGTTTAAACCTCAGTACAAGATTTCAAGGTCATTTAAGTTATTAGAGCTAAAAAGGAGACCTAACCCAGGGGGAGACAGAACCAGAAGAAAGAAGTATCTCTGAAGCAAATAAAGAGAATAAGTTAAAGAACAAAGATAATAATAGGTGTAATGATATAAAACTTTTGCAAAGAGATCAGGTAGAATACAAATTAGAAAAGCAAAATATGGGCTTCAGGTGGTGCTAGTGGTCAAGAATCTGCCTGCCAATGCAAAAGTCTCAAGAGATGTGGGTTCAATCCTTAGATCAGGAAGATGCCCTGAGGTACGAAATGTCAAGCTGCTCTAGTATTCTTGCCTGGAAAATTCCATGGCAAGAGGAGCCGGGCAGGCTACAGTCCATGGTGTGGCAAGAGTCAGCCACAACTTAGCAACTAAAACAAGAACAATAACAACATCGTTGGACAGAGTTTGGACATTGTGTATTCCTTGGACCGTTTCTGTGGCTCCTCAAGAGATAAAGGTAGATTAGAAAGAGATGAAAAAATGGAGGCAAGATTTGGTGGTAAACATGAAGAAGAGTGATCTTGTGGAAGCTGGGGAAGTAGTAGAATGGAGGCATTGTCGAGAATGTACTACCATGATATCACTCACACAGAGTACTCACTATATTAGGCAGCAGCTATGTTTTCAACTTCCTAGAACACTTTCCTTTGGAAGCAGTTCCTTCCACACTCCCTTAGTCATTTTAAACATTTTTCTGGAATGTTCTCATCTATTTTCTATCTCTTCCCCTCCAAACCCCGTACCTAAATGATAGCATGTGACCCAAGCTAATACCATTGATGTTCTTCCTATTGGAAATGTGGATCTTGAGATTGGGTATTCCTTATTGCCATCATCCTATTTATGGGATGCAATGATAAAGAAACTGGAAAGATAAATAACAAAATATTAATAGTGGTTACTGTTGAGTTAGTATTTCTAGAAATTTTATATCTAGTTACATTTTATGTGTTACTTATAATTTAAAAATTAAAAGAAATTAGAATATATATAAATTTATACTTATTGGAATGTACATTTTTACATATGGGCATATTTTGGACATAATTTGATAAACATCAGAAATTTGAGAGATAGGAAAATGAGATTATGTTTTTGTCTCTAGTTTTATATTTATTTAGTGTTATGTTGCCTTTATATATTTAAATTTTTGATGGGAAAATGAAAATATTCAAAAGAATGGAATTTAAGAAAATTTAATTATATAAGTAAACAATCTCAAGTACCTCTTAACATTTTAAAAGATTTTATGACACGTGGTGACTGCAGCCATGAAATTGAAAGATGCTTACTCCTTGGAAGAAAAGTTATGACCAACCTAGATAGCATATTAAAAAGCAGAGACATTACTTTGCCAACAAAGGTCCATCTAGTCAAGGCTATGGTTTCTCCAGTAGTCATGTATGGATGTGAGAGTTGGACTATAGAGAAAGCTGAGTGCTGAAGAATTGATGCTTTTGAACTGTGGTGTTGGAGAAGACTCTTGAGAGTCCCTTGGACTGTGAGGAGATCCAACCAGTCCATCCTAGAGGAGATCAGTCCTGGGTGCTCATTGGAAGGACTGATGTTGAAGCTGAAGCTCCAACACTTTTGGCCACCTGATGAGAAGAAATGACTCATTTGAAAATATCCTGATGCTGGGAAAGATTGAAGGCAGGAGGAGAAGGGGACGACAGAGGATGAGATGGTTGGATGGCATCACCAACCTAATGGACATGGGTTTGGGTGGACTCTGGGAGTTGGTGATGGACAGGGAGGCCTGGTGTGCTATAGTCCATGGGGTCGCAAAGACTGGGACGTGACTGAGCGCCTGAATTGAACTGAACTGATGACACATCAGAGTTCTGAACACTTATGTTACTTTCATTATTGAGTCTTATTTTAAAAACTAGTTCTAATTCAGTTACTCACCTTTTACAATTTTTTTTTGAACATTTTGTTTGAAAAACTAATTTTTACCAGGTAGTTTTGGTTTTTTTTTTCCTTTAAGGAGAACAATACAATCCCTGATTTCAAACACTTTAATTATATTTTAAACATAAACAGTTACAGTACTAGTTCTTTGGTGTAATCCACATCTCTCATCATTTAAACTACTCTGCAAAGTACATTTCTGGAAAATTTTTTTAATCACACTATGGAAAGGTGGGCTGTTGCCCTTTACTCCTCAAATAATAATAATGGTAATGAGAGATTATGATGCTAGTAAGAGACCTACCATTTGATGAGCATTTTTTGTACATTTACATGGTTTATCTCAAGTAATACTATAACAATTCTTTTAGGTAGGCAATATTGCTATTATTCCCATTTAACTAAAAAAGGAACTAAATAAATATGACTTGTCCGATGTTACTCAAGTAGTAACTGTTAGGACTAGAAAGAACCTGGTACTATTTTCCATGAGATTACATACTTTTTTTTCCATATGTTATGTATTTTAATATATTACTTAAAGCTACCATTAAGAAATAGCTTGAATTCAGTAATGAATATTTTGGCTTTGATTTTAATATCTACATATCTATTTACAATGTTATTATTTTTAAATAGTGATATATTTAATTTGGGAATAATATATATAATATTATACACATTATGTTTTTAGCTTAGTATATAATATATAATAGTTTTAGCGTGAAAGGCTTAATTGCACTAATAGCCTTATAAACAAAGGATATTTTAAAGAAAGGTTAAAAACAGGATGTTTGCAAATTTGATTTGACTTAAATTTGACATATATTTTAAACAAGTGTATTTATTTATCTATTCTTACGTATTTAATTACCAATTTATTCCTTATTTTATCTTCTTTTAACAAAATAATACTGAAAAATAATATTTTCAGGGTATGGCCATGATCGACAGCTTGATTACAATATCTTTTAGCCAGAATCACCCAACTAAGCTACTCCCATATTCATCGCCCTCAAAAAGTATGTAAAATTATGTTCCTACATTTTTAATATTTATCTCTAGTATTTTTCTTGTGTGTATGTCACAGCATAGAAAATTCATAATAAACCACAACTCACCATGCAAGTACAGATTTGTTTTAGAACCGTAAATGAAAATCACCTTTCATTTCTGCTAGTTAACTAATCAGTCTTTGACTACATCTGCTGCTGCTGCTAAGTCACTTTAGTCATGTCCGACTCCGTCCGACCCCATAGACGGCAGCCCACCAGTCTCTGCCGTCCCTGGGATTCTCCAGGCAAGAACACTGGAGTGGGTTGCCATTTCCTTCTCCAACGCATGAAAGTGAAAAGTGAAAGTGAAGTCGCTCAGTCGTGTCCGACTCTTAGCGACCCCATGGACCGCGGCCTACCAGGCTCCTCCATCCGTGGGATTTTCCAGGCAAGAGTACTGGAGTGGGGTGCCATTGCCTTCTCCGTGACTACATCTACATATATTCAAATATCACCATGACTTCTACTTAGAAAGTCCTCATCGATGATGAAATTTTACTTTACATATAGAGATAACCAGATTGACTAGAAAAAAGATTGAATAAGGAGCTCTTTCTAAATATACAACATATACAAGTCAGCTTATCAAGATCCAGCTCTCTTAACTATGTTCTATTCAAAAATGATGCCATCAAGATTTGTAACCCAAGTGTATTGAGGACCAACAGATTCAGAGTAGGAACAGGAAAGTGAGGAGGAATTTGTTGAGAATTGATGTTTTTACTACTTTTGGAAACACTTCACTCAAACATTAGAAATAAATGTTGCTAAATTAGCACTGCTGTTTCCTCATAGCTCAGTTGGCAAAGAATCTGCCTGTAATGCAGGAAACCTGCGTTCGAATCCTGGGTGGGGAAGATCCCCTGGAGAAGGAAACGGCAACCCACTCCAGTATTCTTGCCTGGAGAATCCCATGGACAGAGGAACCTGGCAGGCTGTAGTCCATGGGGTTGCGAGAGTTAGACATGACTTAGCGACTAAACCACACCACCAAAAAGTCAACGTCATAGCAGTAGTGTCTGGGACAGCACTGCACATTATTAGGACCTACAAATGTACATTGCAACCCCCTCATTAATATTTTGGCTTTGTAGCAAATTCCTGTGCTAGTCTTAAAACTTAATATTGGCCATTTCCCATCTTATTGGAAATCTTAGTTACCAAGAACAGCTGCAGGATACAGAAGAGATTTAGGGAAAACTATCTCTTAAGGAGCCATCATCATCTTTATACACCAAGCTATATTAATCTTCAGAATGGGTGGATATTTTGATTCTGCAGTATGAGGTCAATTCCTAATTCTAGTTGAATTTGTACATCAATATATTTTTTTTAAACCATGAGTTATATAACTCATGGAGTTAATAAAGTAAAGATTCCATCTTAGTTTTAACTTTTTTATAGTCATAGAAAATACAGAAATATCAATAGTTTATATGCAGCTAGATGAGTTATTTACTATTTAGGCTGTGTTCTGAATTACCTTTTCAATGTATATAGCTAGGAGAGTTGTGTTACATGGGAGCTACGGTGGAATCAAAAGATTCTCCACGGACTTGCTATTTTTTGTGTGTGGGCCCGCCCTTGACTTAATACATGGCATTCCTTTTTCTTGACATTCTATTTCTTAAATCACATTTGCTGTCCTCTAAATTGGATGGAAAAATCAAGTTTCATTCTGTGTTATGCTCTTTGTCCTTTTTCACTTATACACTCTACATTGATTTTAGTAAGGTACTCGCCACAGCTTATGAACTCGGGCAGCTTCTTTGTAAAAAAGAAAATGAGTTCACTTGTAAGTCTGTTTTTTCCCCAAGCCCTTTGCAAACTAATTACTGCATGTGCAGTACAATAGCAAGGGGAACAGAGCTGAGCAGAAGGTTAGGGAAGGCAATCAGACAGCATGCCACTGTCTGCACAACATCCTGTGAGCCAGAGATGCTGCCTTATCTTGTGTTGATTACCCCTGTAGACAGCATGTAGCCACCAGCCATTAGCTCCTTGAGGGACTCCAAGTGTAATTTGGAGTTGCCAGTGCAGTCTGCTCCTTCATATAATGGCATCCTAGATCATTAAACGGTAATTTATATTGTCCTGCTTGCAAAAAAAAAAAATGAAGCCATGGCCATGTTCTTTCTAAAGAGAAAAGAGTAATTTATAGACATATAGACAATAGAGGACCTGGGCTATTCAAAACTCCCGGCAAGCTGAGTGCATAGAGAAATGAATGTCTTGCATTTAAGGGTCCATGACTCTTTGTGCCTTTTGATGCCAAGCGAACTCTAACCATGCTCTAATGAGGAGCTTTCCTCCTAACCTATGTGAAGCCACTGACATTTGGCATGTTGGGCAGATAGATCAAAAGTGGCCTACAAGCATGTATAAATGTTTAACACCCAGGTGTTCGACTTGACATTTTCTTGCTATCTAGCAGCTGCCTGATTATTTAAGGATTACCAACAGTCATTGAACATGGAGAAAGGTCCACCTGTACTAATCATGTGCCATAAAAGGATCAGTGTTCACCTCAGTTTCTTTTGATTATCGTCGTTAAACTTTCTTTTAGGTCCCCCAGCTTGCTAGAGGAAAAAGACTCACTGAACTGTGCTGTATAAAGCTCCTGCTATGGAGATATTAATGGATGCTTTTGTGTCCCCAATAATAGATGTTTTTCTCCCTAAGAAGCTCAGATAAAGAATACTAAAGCATATTTCACTTTAGATTTCACTCTATGATTTCTATTGTTATAAAATTATACCTGAAGTGGATTTCATATAAAGAAATAACTGGGAAGTCAAGTTGCTGCAACTTCATATTTTAATTTTTTGTCATCAAAGTAATACTAAATTGGTATTAGAAGACAAGGGCTCCATTCTAGCCCAAGCCCTATCTCTGACGCTATTAAATATATGGTATTGGACAAATTAACTTCCCTGAGTCTCAGTTTCCCCCATTGGTGGATGCATGCTGTGCTGCGCTTTGCCGATCAGTCGTGTCCGACTCTTTGCGACCCCATGGACTGTAGCCCACCAGGCTCCTCTGTCCATGAGATTCTCCAGTCAAGAATACTGGAGTGGGTTGCTGTGTCCTCCTCCAGGGGATCTTCCCAACTCAGAGATTGAACCTGAATCTCTTATGTCTCCTGCATTGGCAGGTGGGTTCTTGACCACTAGCGCCATCTGGGAAGCCCCACTGGTGAACAGTTATGATAGATTTGTTAAGAGCAATAAAAATAACTTTAACTAATACTCTTGTTATAATAAGGGTAAAGGAGGGCACGCTCAGCTCACACTCTATACCATTTCCAGTGGAATTAGGAGGGGTGGTATTTATGAGTATACTTTGTGTCAAATGGAGTCGAGGTGCTGAAAACATCCTTTCCTTTACTCTCAAGTATTCTGTCCTAAGTCTATTTTTATTGTTAGTATTATTACTTGCTTGGCATCCTCTAGGCACTCAATAGATATGAGTTCCTTTATTGTTTTTCACCAACACTTCGCTTTTTTATTCTTTCCCTTTTGTTTTAATGACAATAGAATGGGAATCTTCTGTAAATAAGGAGGGAAGGTTGGTGAGATGAAAGGAAATCCTCTTCCTTTAATTCTGGCCTCCATTTGGACCAGTTTAACACAGAAGCCTGATAATCACTTTGTCAAGTTTGTTCTAAGTTGTTGTCAACATTAGGTTTATTTTTATTGCAACTGAGACTTGCTATCTGGGTGCTTACTTACGTTCCTGCTATATATATGCAATACTAATATCAAGATGGCTTGCTGTGGAAAGCAAATGGCATATGGTTTGTGAAAATACTTTGCTGACAACATAAACAACCAAATATATGCCAGTTGTTCTTGTTATCTGACACGTGCTGTGGACCTAAATACTTTGGGATTTGGGGACATTTTTGGACTTTTAAAATATATTTGTTTCATACATTAACTAAACCTCTGGCTTAATCCCTGTTGGCTGGTATGTGAGTCACTAGATTTATCATTTCTGAGAGTGGAAATGTGTATCCCATTTACCATTTTTGAACATACAGTTGAGCTTGAACAATGTGGGAGTTGGAAGTACCAAGAAAAATCAGAGTATAAGTTACTGTCAGAGCTCCATATATACAGCTCCTCCGTATCTGTGGTTCTGCATCTGAGGATTCAACCAACAGCAGATCAGGTAGTATTAAAGAATTTACTATTGAAAAATATCCATGTATTATGAGTGGACACACACAGTTCAAACCCCTGTTGTTCAAGGGCCAACTCTATATTGAATGAAATATATTTAAAATATTTGTGGATATCAAAAGATAAAATTGCAATCAGACTGCAGGAAATGACATTCACTTTATCATTTCAGGTTGTGCAGTGTCTCTTTCTGATGAGGTTTTGGTGGCTGATGAAACAAACTTAAACCTTACACTCTGGAAAAAATAACCAATGATGCTACAGTAGCTTTTGGCCAACTACAGCCCATAGGCTGAACCCAGACAGCTGTCTGTTTTTGTGTTGTCTACAGGCTAAAAAGCTTATTTTAAATTTAAAATGGCTGCAAAAATTCAAACCAGAATGCTGTTTTGTGATGTGTGAAAATTACAGAAAATTCAAATTTTAGCATCCATAAGTAAAATTTCACTAGGACACTGTTACATCCATTTATTTATCTGTTGTCTGTGACTGCTGTCATGCCACAATAGTAGAGTCTAGTAATTGTGACAGAGACCATATGGCCCACAAAACCTAAATAATTACAATCTGGCCCTTTACAGAAAAAGTTTGTCTACTCTTGGTCTAAGGCATCATTAAAACTTTAGGACAATTTAGTATTTTCCTATTCAAATAGGGTAGACTAGATCTCAGTCCTTATGTATACATTGATCAGAGACAAAGTGGAAAAATGTACATTAGATGGGAGACTAAAATCTTGAAAGCTTTGTTTCCTGGAAAACTATGAAAAATAAATGGACAGAGTTAAGTTGTAAAAGAACATAATTAAGATAAAACATATGGGGTTTCCCGCTCTGATATAGATTTAGTTACACATATATACATTTTATCTATCTATCTATCTATCTGTCTATATGTATACAAGGTTAAAAAGGTAAATGTTAGAGCAGAAACTTGAACAAGACTCATTGATTGTAATTCAACTGGGTGGCTTCCTCATTCTTCATACATTTTCTAAACCTGACTCTCATGAAAGTAAAATCTTAGCGCAAAAATTATTTATGAAGCTTCTTGTAAGAGATCCATATTTATTTAGACATAAAGACCAACAACCTTATCAGATTAGGCATAATGCTTCCACATATAGCTTTTATCAATATGTAGCACCAGTCTATTTGTGGTCACTTAAAATGCATAATTACACTTCATCAAAAGATTCTGCCCAATTAACATTATGTTCTGACACTCATCAAATGCCCAGGTCTTATCATCTTGAAATATCCACTTTGTAGCAGCCATTTTGGCCATCTATTTCCATTAAAGCCAATTGTTCAGACTAACAGGAAACATCTAGAAACAATGGGATAGTAGTGTCCTATAGATGAGAAGACATACATAGGAGAAGAGTGATAGCAACATCTCAGTAAATATCAAATATTTATGTTTCCTGAGCACTTCTTTAGTCGTAGACTCTGGGCTAAGCGCTTTATTTCTACCATGTCCAATAACCCTTGCAACAGTCTTATGACAGAGGTACAAATATCATTATTGCTATAGAAAGAGGAATTAAGAAACAGTTACAGATTTTGTTGATCTCACAACAGGATCTGAAGTCCAGAAATTTGTGTGTGTGTGTGTGTGTGTGTGTGTTTAAGTCTTTGTGAGAGGGATTCTACCCTACTGTTAATCAGTAGGCAAGTAGGATTGGTTTACTTGTCACCAGGGGACATTTTTGGTGGTGAGAGGGTATGGTATTTTTGAGAGAAGATACAATGCTTTGTGCAGATAGACTGCTAAAATACAATTTTTCTTTCTCTCCCAAATAGTTGGCTCTGAGTTTAGGTTATTTCAACTACTAGAAAAATATGCAATATGAATTGAGTATTGATTTATGCCAATTTAATTGTATTCATATTTCTTTTTAAAAACAATCACCATCAAGCTGTTTATTGCCATGTCAGGAACACCAGACATGTGTGATTTAATAGATAAATAAAATATATTTACCTTTCGTATGTGTACTATTCAATGAGTTATTAGCATAATACTGTGCTTTGGGAGAACATGCCCATGGATATACTTGACCCAAGTTTTCTAATAGTTTAACAAGACAGTCCTAGTTGAGTGAAGCCTCTAGCTGACAGGTTTTCAGATTCTGAGATTTCCCAGCACGTAAACAGTGAAAATACAGGCCACTTAGTATACAACGCCATGCCAAATTTGAAGCTGGGTTTTAATTTCCTGTTGAGATTAAAATAGTAATAAAAGACAGGAGCTTTAAAAGGAATTGAAACTAAAATTAACCAAAAATAAAGAGGATAAAGAAGAGAATATGTGCCGGTGATGAAAACTTCTCTATGGTGCCACAGACTAACACTGTGGGGCCTTTCCTTTAGGACTCAGCGTGGAATGATAGAAAGGGCAGGGATTATGGAGCCAGTCAGACCTGGGTTCAAATCTTTCACGAAGGAATTAAGAGCCTTATGCTATGCTTTCCTGCATGCTAAGTCACTTCAGTCATGTCTGTCTCTTTGTGACCATGTGGATTGTACACCACCAGGCTCCTCTGTCCATGGGGTTCTGCCATGCCCTCCTCCAGGGGATCTCTCTAAATCCTATTTGCTAAATTGGGGAAATTACCTATGCAACAGGATAAATGTTAAAAAGATATTTTGTGAAGTTTCAAATGCAGTTCTTGAGAATTAGGAAAAATGACAAATGCTAATCTATTGCATTTTCTAGTGCAGTCTTGTGTGTGTGTGTTCTCTGCATTTTTCAGTCCCCTTTCTTCCCTTGCTAATATTTTCATTTTCACACCCTCAAATGTCCCTATGTCTAATTACCAAAACCTAGCCACTATAAGAGCTAAGAAGAAAAGTCATGCATAGTCAAGCACTCATTAACACTGACCTAATAATAACCATTAGTTGGGTATAAGTAATTCCTAAATGACATGAACATTTGGGCAATGTAACTCATAAGGTTCCTTTCCCAGCTAAAAATACTTGACTCTTCGAATTCCTAGTTAGCCAAGATAAGAGGGGTGGAGTGGGATGTGAGGTGGGAGGGAGGGTCAAGAGGGAAGGGGGCGTGTGTATATTTATTACTGATGCATTTGGTGTATGGTAGAAACCAACACAATATTGCAAAGTAATTATGCTCTAACTGAAAATAAATTTTTAAAAGTATTTTGGAGAGAAGGTAATATTGCCTCCGTGTACATTAACTTTTGAAAATCAACACAATTTACTGAGCATCTACTTTGCATATTAGATATGAAACTTGCCACAAATAAACCTAAGCAGAGTGGCTAAGACAGGCATTCATGAAATGATTATTTTATTAAATGTTAAATTGTAACTGCATTATAAAATAACAATTGCAAACGAAAGGGTAAGTAAAAATTCTAAGTGAAACTATAAAAGAGAAGGGGTTGACATAGACACATCCAGAAATCTTCATTGAGGAAGAGACCCCAGCTGCTATCTGAAAGCGAACAGGGGTAAGCAGGTAGACAGAGAGAGATACAAAAGCATAGGCAGGAGCATGTAGGGAAAAGAGGTATGCATTGTGAGGAGATGAAAAGAGGACATGATGTCTAGAGCAGAGAAATATTACAAGATGGAAGAGGTAAATGGGAGCTATGTTTATCATTTATAGAATGCTAGCCTGAAGTTGGAGTAGATGGTTGACTTCAGGATGATTTAAGACATACTTAAAAATGGTACCAGTGACATTCTCTTCCAGATATTTTGCCATTCATTTACCTATTTAAGGTAATAAACTATCATTAATCAGATACAGGCAATCTTCACTTTGCATGTTAGTGCAGGACTGTGCATGCTAAAACCATGTAAAGCAATTGTGATATTAATGAGAAAAATTATGACATTTCTGTAGCTACCAAATTTCAGTGAACTGTTAAAACTTCTTACTCTCAGTTACAAATACATAGGTAAATAAAAATAAAAGTAAATTTTATTTAAAACTGATTTGAAATTTTGGAAACATCAAGAATGGAAATACATTATTGTTTGTTAAAAAATATGTATCACAGGAGCAGTTTGAGCAGTAGGTGCCTTTTTCTCATCATATAGTATATATATGGAGTATCTTTGCTGTGTCTTAGTGAATTGTCATCCTCCTTACTAAGCTAATATAGGCTTCCAACATTTTATCTTTCACAAATTCAGTGTCGTGAAATATCTCTGAGAATTCCTTTAATGTCAAGTCTTTTGTCAGAGCACTCCCTCTGGGACATTGTCATCCTTTTCATCACAACCTTTTTCCTAATTTATGTTGATAAGTTCACCTTCTAAGTTCCTCCAGTCGTATATCTTGTATCTCTTGAATGGTGACAGTGTAACCAGTCCCAGGGTGAACTATTTCTTCTATAACTTCATTTCCATTTAATTTGTTTCACTTCCAGTGTGATCACCTTTCATTCTTCTGCGGTGGTTTCATCTCTGTCAGTCAATTCCCTCTTTCAATTATCCATTTTTGCAAGTGCCATAGGATATCACTGGGAGATAAGATGTCAGTGCAAATACAGGCTGCTGTTGGCTCTCTGCGCACACCGAATCCCAGGTATGCGGTAAACAATCACTAACAGGCTTTCAAAGAAGTAATTGGTTGGTCACTGATCATGATGTGCATCTGTATTCTGTAAGAAGTTTTTCAAGTATTTATAATGATCATGCATGATTGAGGCACACTGTTACAGAAAATCACATTAATGGGAAAGAAGTACTAGGGGGCAAATACACAAAAACCTTTTAGAATCTTTACTTATATTTACATGATCTTTTCCTCTGGATAGCTAAACTACCACCAATTATCACTAAGTAAGATTGACTGTTTATATAAGAATAAGGGGCATGGACATTCTCTACACTCTATTAGTATAAAATAAATCTAGGATAACACATATACATGTACTTTCAGGAAGAAATAAAATCAAGAAACATCACTAACACTCTGGGATATATAACCATTGAACAGGCAAAGGTTTTATTTTATACTTCACTTTCAGTGTCCACTACGTTTTAAACCCAGTTTTGATAATTCTGCTCAATTCAGCAGAAATCTCTTATGCACTAACTAGTATTTTAAAATTAAACTCATTTATTCAGCAGATGAGATATTAGAGTTGTTACTTATCTCATACATAATTCTACCAGTCATCCTAGTAGCAATCATTTCTCTCCATAATATCTCCTTAAAAAAGTCAATAATCTTTTCACAGTGGATAATAACTTACACAGTGAATGTGAAAAGAGTGTTCAAGTCCTTTGTGAAATCAACCCAATGTCTTTTGTTAAGTATGTATGGCTTCAAATCAGTGTAAAATGGCAGGCTAAAAGTTAAATAGTGCGCATTGCTGGATCTAATTAATTCTACTATTTTATGCCAAAAATTCCATTAGTTTCCATTAAAGGTCTGATGTAGTGCAGGCTCCTTTATGTTTTGGAGTTAAAACAATCAAACTTCATTTCGAATTAAGGACTATATTGCAGAGCTAAAGGAATGCTAGTGCGGTTTTCTAGCATTGAGGAAGCTACTCACTTTTAACAGGATATTCAAAACAAGAGTTGCTATGTAATGTATTAACAGAGAACTTAAATCCATAGGGAAAGGTAGCTAGTAAAAGGCAGTTAAGGAGTTTGCCCTATGGGTTATAATTTTATGATAATATTATAATCTGCCATTGAAAATGAAAGTTTCACTAGGGTCACTGGAAATGTTAGAAGTAGCAGTATAGACAAATTTAATATTATTGTGCTTGAGATTTATGCCTCTGCTGTACCTGCTCCTTCACAGATCCCATATACTAATAATTCATTGTTTACTTTCATAGCCCCTTGTATCATCAGTAAGTAATACTTATTATATACCCACTAGATGTAAAGCATCACCATCACTATTTGATGACAAATAGACCATTTACTCACATGGAGAATGAACCATGAAAATGGGAAATGGCATATTTTTATCTGCTCCCAAAGGGCATGAGTATTCTGGACTCTTTCTAGTGGGTATCACTGGATTTGCTTAGTTAATTTATTTATTTTTGATGGTTAGAACCAATTTTAGCTTCGCTTGTCAATTAAAAAATAATGCTTTGCTTGATAATGAAAAACAATACATATATATTTAAGATAATCACAATTATAATCTATTACAAGTAAATTTTAGTTTGTGAGAGGTTTTTAAGTAAAAACATGGATAAAGTGATTGCTTCACATGTATATTTTACTGCCACAGGCTTACTTTTTATTAATCAATCCGTCATCAAGCATCGTCTGAAAAAACACTGTTATGTTAGGCTTTATATTAGTAGTTGAGACTAACATTAGTGTACAACTATTATGGCTTCAATCAAGAGAAGTTTCTTCAAGATAATTTATAATTGTAGAGAGTTCAAAATTGTGAATATTTGTGTTAGTGTCCATCCATGCTTTTCTTTGGAGGCGAAGATCCATAGCTTTAGTCATTCTTGAAATGTATGTTTTGTTAAGGCTGAGAGATATCCTTCTGGATAAAGGGATATAAAAATGAGCTTACACTAAATATTAAATTGAATTTCGTAAATTATACAACAATGGAGGGTAAACGCTCATGAAAGGCAGAGATAATATGGATTGGGATAGTAGAGAAGAGCTACGTTATAAGACAATCTTAAATGCATAAGTAGATAATATATACTATATCCTTGTTTTCTAGGTGTTTAGGAGATAAATACATTTATCTGTTTGATACATCATAGTGATAACTAGAAATTCTATTTCATTCTTATATTTCATTTAGCTTACATTCTTAAGCTACATAAAATAATTCAAAGATCTAGTTAATATGACTGAACAATTAAATAGCATCAATGAACTCCATGAAATGGATTTTGTCAAAAGATCAATATTTTCATCAATATGTCTTTCTGAAAAGATGTTAATTTTATGGATGGAATTAAGTTCAATTGATTCTAAAAATAGATCTAGGATATGAATGTTTCATATTTATTATTTTCTGTGCAGGTCTTTTAAAACCAACTTATCTACCACTAAGTACAGTAAGTCACTCACAATAAACAACAAAAGACTGACATATATAAAAAATTAATTTTAAATTTCGCTTCACATTTTCTTCTGTATACCAAAGTTTTGTCAGTTACTTAAATTTCTTATAAGTTTAATATCTAATAGTTACTTCAAAAATTGAAGCTACAAGCTTACCTATAATTTATATACCATATTCTGCAAATTTAGGGGGAAATATTTTGAAGGGCTTAAAAATAAATGTTTCTCGAAGATTTTATGAACAGATAATTATATGTAAGTTTCACAAGAAGCAGAACATTAATAAACCTGGATAAGACAATAAAGACTATTCTGTTTTCATATATGCAAGTTTAGGTAGTAGATAGCAAGCAGAATTACATAGTTACCTATGGAAAGCTGAAAATTTGTTTCCTAATTTAATAACCATAAGAAGATTTAGATTATTTTTTCATTTTAGAGAAAGATGTTTTAAAAAAACTTTGGATCTTTTTATATTTTATTTTAGATATTTAATATCAATTCCATTTTTCCATAAATTTAACCTTGATTATGAAGCAAGACCAAAGTGAATCCAATTTGTCTCAGAACTCCTTTGGATGAATTACATCCTATCTTGCATTTTGAATCTACATGCCAGCTTTGTATCAACATCTCTTTCACTTGTTTCATAAAGTTTTTGATTCATGTGAAAAGAGATATTCATTTTTACAATTACTGCTTCTCAGAAAAAAATGATATTCTAACTTCCAAATTCCTTAATTTTGCATTGAAAGCAAAAAAAAAAAAAAAAAGAAGAAGAAGAAGCTTAAGCAGCCACTGAAAATACTGTTTTTTGAGGCTATTCCTTTCCAATCAAAACCAAAAATAAAACCTACTTTCTATTCATCATTGAGCTTGACTGTCCATCTCCTCTTCCTTACTCCTACTCACTGAAGGTATATGGCACTCTTATGGCCTGCTTGTTAAAGTGGTTACAATCACAAATTAAAGGAATTAATAAGAATCATGATCTATACCATATCTTCTCTCTTAATAATGTTATTTATTCCAAAATAGAAAGATTTAAACTAAGATATACTGTGAATTAAAGCAGGATATAAAATTATTTATGTGTAGAACAATTTGTCTTTCAAACAAATAAGGAGGTTACTAGATGTAATCTTTCTCCCACCTCTTATAATCTATAATTATAAAGTCATTTTTATAGTTAAAAGTGGAAGAAACCATCATTTAGTTGTTATGCCAGGACCCAGGAATCAGATCTTGCGAATTAGAGCATTAGTGTTAGATTAATATTTTAATTGGTTATTAACAAATGCCTTGAAGATACAACATTGACTCATGAATTCCAGAATTACAAAATAAGTTATTCTGTATATCCGTTGGATGAAGGTTCATTCATTTCAAAGAAAATATAAAAATCTGAATCGTGTTTCTCTTTTAGCATCTGAAAATATTTACAGCTCTCTCAATTATTCCATGCTGCAAAGTCCCACGGAAAGAACAGCTACATCAGTCGCATATTTCTAAAAATGAGCACATTTGTATGAGCCAAGAAAAAGCAATCAATATTTGTTCATACTTTTCATTTAAAATATCCAATGGAGAAAACCTCACACATTCAATGTCTCAATTGATAATTCATTACTCATGTTATTACTATCCCCATCTTTGACTTGTTTTAAGACAAAATAAATCCAGCATCTTTGTATTCTGCCCAAGATTATTTTGTGAGCTTTTTTCACCTATTCTTTATTAAGTGCTCTTAATATATCTTTGTTTACTTAGACAGGTAAAATCTAATCTCAGTAAGCTAAAAATACCCTACTAAGACTTCATATACAATACATATAAGAACATCATGCTAGACCAATATGGATATATAGGTATGTGTATTTACCTAGCAATGCTTGTTTCAAAGATAAGTTTGATGTGTTACAGGATTAAAGAAAAACATTAATCTTAAAAAAGACCTTAAATTTTAAGCCCTTCGCATATAATAAGATCAAAATAATGACTCAAGAATGGCTTATGTTGATGAAAAAGCATTGAAGACTAAAGCAGAAATCTAAGGCATATACATATGGAAATCTCATCATTAAGTTCAGATAAAAGCTAATGCATGTGAAGAAAGAATAAAATACATCTGTCTATCTGTCTAATATGGCTGATTGACCTGGTCTTGGAAGTTTCTAAAAACAAAGTAGTTTCTGAAGTCACAATTTCATTTCTAAAAAAAAAAAAAAAAAAAAGTAACATTTCAATAATCTAATCAGAGGTACAATTTTAAAAGAAAGAATAAAAGCTTGCTTTACAGTAAAATAAATTTTAAAGACAGATATAATCATGGTATGAATAATGTTGCACTGTACTATTGATTAAAAGAGTTTGACCATGACATTTCATTCATCAGATTCCATTTCTCATTACATGAAAACAATGCGGTTATCAAGAATATGTGCGATTTCTCATATGTGTGTTGCCTCTGAAAATTTTTTGCCTCAATTTTCAATGATTAAAGAATTTATTATGATTTTTATCAGAATTGAAGGCTTTCATCATCACAGTCCTTCCGAATTTCAGCCTATTCTAAAGACTTTAGAACTGTTATGGAACAGACTGTACACACAGAAATTTTAGCTTCATCCCATAACTGCATGAATTCAGATTTCTTTAGGTCAGTTGCTTTTTTTAAATAATATAACTCATTTAAATTATTCATTGATTAGTACATGGATATTTGGATTGTTTCCATTTTTAGCTATGATAAATAAAGCTGCTGTGAATATTTGTGTAAACGTTTTTGTGTAGATACAAGTTTTCATTTCCCTCTGGTGATACCTAGGTGTAGAATTGCTGAATAGTGTGGCAACTCTACCTCTTTTTTTGGCACCCCACAACATGTGAGAACTTAATCAGTTGTTGATGTAAGTACATATGACTGACTCTTAAGGGCAGTCTCACTGATGAAAATGGAAACCAATTGAATCTTCTGGAACTGGTACTGATCATTGAGATGATTCAATAATAGTCCACTCTGGCAAATCACCATGATATGATGATTATAGTACCCCTTAAAAGCACCACTTCACTTCTCTGCTAGATCAGTAGTTCACTAACAAAATGAACCTAAGACAAAACTTAACAAAAACTGGAAAAATGCAGATCTACATCCTTAATGTGAATCCTGCAAGAGAACGTAAAAGTGATGGGGTGTGGTATTGGTGGTGGGTGTGCTATACTAATGATGGAAAAATTTACCGAGAGGTTTTTAAAATGTGTGTGTGCCTGTGTGTGTATATATATATTTATGTTTGTCTTACTCGTCATGATTGTTTCAGTTCAGTTCAGTTCAGTTGCTCAGTCGTGTCTGACTCTTTCTGACCCCATGGACTGCAGTATGCAAAGCCTCCCTGTCCATCACCAACTCCCAGAGTTTACTCAAACTCAGCCCACTGAGTCAGTGATGCCATCCAACCATCTCATCCTCTGTCATCCCCTTCACCTCTCACCTTCAGTCTTTCCCAGCATCAGGGAAGCATTTTCAAATGAGTCAATTCTTCGCATCAGGTGGCCAGAGTATTGGAGTTTCAGCACTAGCCCTTCCAATGAATATTCAGGACTGATTTCCTCTTGGATGAACTGGTTGGATCTCCTTGCAGTCCAAAGGACTCTCAAGAGTCTTCTCCAACACCACAGTTCAAAGGCATCAATTCTTTGGCGCTCAGCTTCCTTTGTGGTCCAACTCTCATATTCATACATGACTACTGGAAAACCATAGGTTTGACTAGATGGACCTTTGTTGGCAAAGTAATGTCTGCTTTTAATAAGCTATCTAGGTTGGTCATAGCTTTTTTTCCCATGGAGCAAGGGTCTTTTAATTTCATGGCTGTAGTCACCATCTGCAGTGATTTTGTGTTGGTCACTCAGTCCTGTCCAACTCTTTGCAACCCCATGGACTGTAGCCCACCAGGCTCCTCTGTCCATGGGATTCTCCAGGCAAGAAAACTGGAGTGGGTTGCCATTTCCTTCTCCACAGTGATTTTGGAGCCCCCCAAATAATGTGTCTCACTGTTTCCTCTGTTTCCTGATCTATTTGCCATGAAGTGATGGGACCAGATGCTATGATCTTAGTTTTCTGAATGTTGAGTTTTAAGCCAACTTTTTCACTCTCTTCTCTCACATTCATCAAGAGGCTCTTTAGTTCTTCGTTTTCTGCCATAAGTGTAGTGTCATCTACATATCCGAGGTTATTGCTATCTCTCCCAGAAATCTATATTCTACCTTGTGCTTCCTCCAGCCCAGCGTTTCTCATGATGTACTCTGCATATAAGTTAAATAAGCAGGGTTGCAATATATAGCCTTGATGTACTCCTTTCCCAATTTGGAACCAGTCTGTTGTTCCATGTCCAGTTCTAATTGTTGCTTCTTGACCTGCATACAGATTTCTCAGGAGGCAGGTCAGGTGGTTTGGTCTTTCTATTTCTTGAAGAATTTTCCACAACTTGTTTTGATCCATACAGTCAAAGGCATCAGTGTAGTCAATAAAGCAGAAATACATGTTTTTCCTGAACTCTCTTGCTTTTTTGTTGATCCAGTGGATGTTGACAATTTGATCTTTGGTTCCTCTGCCTTTTCTAAATCCAGCTTGAACGTTTGGAAGTTCACGGCTCATGTACTGTTGAAGCCTGTCCTGGAGAATTTTGAGCATTACTTTGCTAGTCTGTGAGATCAGTGGAAATGTGCAGTAAATTGTTTAGTGACTAATAAAAAAAAAATAATCTTGAGAAAGCGCCCTGCCCTTGTCAAAGTACCTCCTTAAATATGACTCTTATGGATCCTGGAAAGAAACACTTTACTTTCAATACAAAGATGTATTAAAATTATGGAATAAGACTACTTTATAAAGAAAGCACACGTTATATGAAGCAATTTTGCTGTCTCACTGTATACCCTTGGAGAGGGCCCAGAGCAGATTTGCCTTATGCTGATTTCTGTTGTTTACTAAATCATGTTGGAATAGCTCTTCACTCTGCTATGATTAGGGCATGTATTACTATGCTGTATTTTCAACATTTCTACTGTAATGTAAAAATCAGGGTTTAAATAGTTTTTCAAAGTAAAAGAGTAAGAACTAGTGTTATACTAAGCATTTTAAAGGTAATGATAAAATACTTAGCTATAAAATAAATTAGAAAATGCCTTGCTTAAAAATAGCAAATTTAGTATTTTTTTCCATAATACATTTTCCTCTCACTTGTAAACTTATTTTCAAAATGTATAGTCATTTTACACAATGTTCTTGATTACTGTTTAGGCCTAGAATGAAAATTCACTTTTCTAAATTTGAATACTTTGTGATAGTTAAATGCTACCAAAAAAAAAAAAAAAAGTTAACTTTGAGTTTGACCTAAATATATAGTTTGGAGGAAATGATCTTTATTGTGAGTTTTTTATCATGTTGAAGAGATTTTTTAGGATTCAGATTGATTGGGGATGACATTACCAAAACGAGATAATAATATTGTGCAGTGCAGAATAAAAGAATAAAACCTTATATCAGTACTCTCCAAAAGAAATACCACATGAGACACAAATGTAGTTTTAGTTTCTAGTATCATACTAAAAACAGTAAAAAGAAACAGGTGAAACTAATGTTAACAGTATATCTTACTTAACCCAATATACCCAAAATATCATTTCAACATGCAATCAGTCTGAAAAATTGTTAACATATTTCTCTTTCTTCCATGTGTTCTAAATCCTTAAAATCTGGTTGCGTTTTATAAAAACAGCACATCTCAATTTGGACATGTGATTAGTAGCTATTCTGCTGAACACAAAGACTTGTAGGACTGGGTAGCAATGCTCTTGGACTTTACCCTTTAAAAAAGTTTGCATTTAAGGCAAAAGATTTAAAGATATATAGAATGTATTCAAACGAAGAAAACATCACAGTATCATAAATTTAACATTTTCCCCCTTGGATGTGAAAACTACCAGTCGAATTTTCTAGAGAAGTATAGTTAAGGGCAAGAAAGAAGGTTTCAAAGAGCAGGTGAAGGAGATATTGCAGTATACTTATTTCATTGATGCCCTGTATCCAACACAGGTTGCCATAATTTGTAAGACAAAATCAGCTGAGGTGGAGGCATTAAGCTGTCTCGTTTCTTACTTGTATCATATCTTTTTCTATTTTCTCTGGCTCATACTTATGGTTATTTGAAAAAAAAAATACAGTTTTAGAAAGATGACTTTGTCAAAACTGTTAAAAAATTTTTTTTTATCTTATATTGGAATATAACTGATTAACAATGATAGTTTCAGATGGACAGCAGAGGGGCTCCTCCATACATATCCATGTATCTATTCACCCCCAAACGCCCCTCCCATCCAGGCTGCCAGATAACCCTGAGCAGAGTTCCCTGCGCTGTATAGTAGGCCCTTGTTGGTTATCCATTTTAAATGTAGCAGTGTGTACCCTTGTGTTTTAATCCTTCCCCTCTCTCCTTTACTTTCTTTGTTCCTCCGCAGTGCTTCCCACATGTGCCTGCTAAATAAATAAATACTTGTGCGTTGCATGTAAGGGTGCATATTTATGAGAATCAGGCTTGTGGGGAAGTCAAACTGTGAAGACAGCGTTACTCAGAGAGGCTCCTGACCCTTAGAAATACCCTCAGCTGCTCTGAAAACCACAGGAAATCTATTTGTTTATGGAAGTGTGCCAGGTGTTTCTTTTTTCATAAACTCGTAATTGATTAATCATCATCATCATCTAGGAAAAAAAAAGGGCAACATTATGATGAGAGGTTGTATTTTCCATCTGTATAATAAATAGAATATTTCAAGTGACAAGAGAAAAAGAGGGAGCAAGATAGAGGGGAAATATGAGCACAAAGTTAGGCAAGTAGATATATAATGTAATCATTGTTTATACTCCCAAGCTATTTGAATTTTACATCTACTTAATCAAAAACTATGAATTGGCAATATCAGTTAATATTTTATTCTAGAATTATAACTGTTTTAGTTTCTGGAATAACATTCAGTCAAAAGTAATGAAGTAAAGCACAGTATGATCATCATTTTAAAAATCTGCTACACTTAGATAATATCTTATTAAAATTAGTTGTGAATAAAATAGAAAGCTGACAGTAAGTGAAAAATATATTTTTAAAAAAGACAATCATCTTGCTTGGAAGCTTCCAGTATTTATTAAAAAAATGGAAAGTGGTCACTTAATAGAGACGGTAGAAGTGGAGAGAAGAACGTTAGGTATCTGCTGCTGTTGCTGCTGCTAAGTCACTTCAGTCGTGTCTGACTCTGTGAGACCCCATAGACGGCAGCCCACCAGGCTCCCCCATCCCTGGGGATTCTCCAGGCAAGAACACTGGAGTGCGTTGCCATTTCCTTCTCCAATGCATGAAAGTGAAAAGTGAAAGTGAAGTCGCCCAGTTGTGTCCGACTCTCAGCGACCCCATGGACTGCAGCCTACCAGGCCCCTCCGTCCATGGGATTTTCCAGGCAAGAGTACTGGAGTGGGGTGCCATTACCTTCTACATGTTAGGTATCTAGACACTAAATTAAGCCATGCAAACATGACAAGTAATCAAGCAGATCTTTTCTAAAGCCAGATTACTTTAAATAAAAGAATATGTCCCTGTGTGGGAGAATAATTTACCTACCTGGGTGTACAGTGAAGCATCAGGGGTGAACTTTAGCAGGGCCTGGACTACATAGTAAAAGAATGTACACAAGATTTACAGATTAAGAGCTCACCGTGAGCACTACAATTGGAAAAATGCAACGTTGAATATTAAAAATAGATTTCAAGCATAAGAATAAATGATTGCTAATTAATAAGAGATAGCCATTGTCTTTTTGCCTCTCATTGTAGTTTTATTGAGTCTTTGTTCTGAACTATGATTTACAGGTAAACAATAAATGTTCACATACAATAAATGAGAACATGCACTAGTTCCCTGATCTGGGATTGAACCCGGGACCCCAGCAATGGGAACACAGAGTCTTAGCCACTAGGGAACTAGACCCCACATGCCATAACTGAGTTTAGATGTTGCAACTTAAAAAGATCTGGCATGTTGCAATGAAGATAAAAGATACTACATGCCACAACTAAGATCCAGTGTCGCCAGATAAATAAATAAATATTTAAAACAAACAAAAGAAACAAAACAGAAAATAATAAATGATAAACCACATTTACAGAATAAGTCAATGTAGGTCATTGATAGAGCCTTGAGTTGTACAGTTGACCAACCAGATTGTCATCATCATCATCGGCATCATTTGGACTTAAGTTAGAAATCTAGCCTCCCAGGTCCTACTCCAGATCTACTGAATCAGATTTGACCAAATTCCCAAGTGATTCGTACGTGTATGAAATGGGAAAAAAAAATGCTACATATATTGGCTTTTCACTTACATTTCACCAAATATAACTAGATCTAGCTAGACTTTGACCATCACATGTACCAAACCAAGGTGAACAACTGGGCCAGTCAACGTAAGTTTAATTTTTACTTGTAGTGTTGCTATGAGTTTTGCTGAGTTTCTATGGCAATGGTGGAAAGTCAGTTAGGGGGAAAAATGCTATGATGTGCTCTTCAATTAAATATGTTTCTGCTGATACTTTTCCACTGAATCTAAAAAATTTTGAACAACTGATGAATTTGATATAAATGAACATACTGTATTATTTTATAATCTTCAAATACATGAAGAGTTACTATGTAGGAAACTTCTTTAATCTGATCTATATGTATAGATTTGTTTAGTCATCAAAAACAAATGACTATCTATGGGTGTGTGTGTGTGTGTGTATGTGTGTGTGTGTTGCTAAATATTGAAATAAAAATCATTTCATAGATGCTTTTAAAAAAGGAAGATAAATTATTATATTTAAAACAATTACTTAGATTTATGAGAGACAATTGTATTAACTGTCTGTTGTTGTCCAGTTGCTAAGTAGCATCCAGCTCTTTGCAATTACAAGGACTGTAGCATGTCAGGCTCCTCTGTCCTGCACTACTTCCCAGAGTTTGTGCCAATTCATGTCCATTGAGTAGGTGATGCTATCCAACCATCTCAATATCTGGCACCCCCTTATCCTTTTGTCTTCAATCTCTTCCAGCATCAGGGTCTTTTCCAATGAGTTGGCTCTTCACATTAGGTGGTCAAAGTATTGGAGTTGCAGCTTCAGCATCAGTCCTTCCAATGAATATTCAGGACTGATTTCCTTTAGGATGGACTGGTTTGATCTCCTTGCAGCCCAAGGGACTCTCAAGGGCCTTGTACAGCACCACAGTTCAAAAGCATCAGGTATTTGGTACTCAGCCATCTTTATGGTCCCACTCCCACATCCATACATTTGGAAAAACCCATAATTTTGACTATACGGGCTCTGTTGGCAAGTGCCATCTCAGCTTTTTAATACACTGTCTATGTTTGTCATGGCTTTCCTTCCAAGGAGAAAGTGTCTTTGAATTTCATGGTTGCAGTCACATTCCAGAGTGATTTTGGAAGCCAAGAAAAGAAAATCTGTCACCACTTCCACTTTTCCCCCTTCCATTTGTCATGAAGTGATGGGACCAGATGCCATGGTCTTAGCTTTTTAAATGTTGAATTTTAAGCCAGTTTTTTCACTCTCCTCTTTTACCTTCATCAAAAGGTTCTTTAGTCCTTTTCACTTTCTGCCATAAGGGTGTTTTCATCTGTATATCTGTGATTGTTGATGCTTCTCCCAGCAATCTTGATTCCAGTTTGTGAGTCATCCAGCCTGGCATTTTGCATGATGTACTCTGCATGGAAGTTAAGTAAGCAGGGTAACAATATTCAGCCTTGACATACTCCTTTCCCAGTTTTGAACCTGTTAGTTTTTCTATGTCCAGTTCTAACTGTTGCTTCTCGACCTGCATACAGGTTTCTTAGGAGACAGGTAAGGTGATCTAGTACTATTATCTCTTTAAGAATTTTCCACAGTTCGTTGTGATCCCCATGGTCAAAGCCTTCTATATAGTCAATGAAGCAGAAGTTGATATTTTTCTGGAATTCCCTTGCTCTCTTCATGAGGCAATGAATGTTACTAATTTGATCTTTGGTTCCTCTGCCTTTTCTAAACCCAGCATATACATCTGGAAGTTCTCAGTTGACCTACTTCAGCTACTGCTGAAGCCTAGCTTGAAGAATTTTGAGCATAACCTTGCTGGCATGTGAAATAAACAAACTAGCCTATACTTTAACAAGATTATTAATTTCAATTAAAAATTCATTTTATTAAATTTTGACAGGTCACTTATTTAGATAACTTTTCACCTCAAATATAAAGTGATTTTTTTTTTACTACATACTGCATAGTCTATAGTTTCCTAATATATTTCTCTGTGATTTACCAATGAAACATACTAAAGTTTCAGGTAACTTTATCTAATAAATACTTGTAGAACAAAGAAAAGATTAAAAGTCAACTTCAACTTGATTTAAATCAAGAAAGGAAAACAAGACAGTGAAACTCGAGACACTGAAAAAAAGTGATATCCATTTGTTAGTGACAGAATGAGAGAATAAGATCGTTTGAGTTAGAAAATGCTTCATAAAGCAGATTTTTCCAAATTGTGCTTTGCAGAACTCTGAGTTCACAAAGGTGAGAGAAAAAGAGTTCACTGAACAAAATAAGTTTGGGGCAGTCTGAAAAACTCACAGTGCAGATTAATATATCACATTTCAGAGGTCTGCAATTTAAAAGAAATATAGACATTACTTTATCTGCATTTTTCAAGCTTACTCCATCTATGTGTTCCTTTCTAACTTACTATAGAATACTGATAGACTGATAAATGTACTGATACTTATAGAACACTTTTTGGGTTGCTATAAGAAGTTATCATTATCTACTGTATCAATTCTGATGGGATAAAAGCAAATTTAATATTCTATTAGTATACCAGTTTAAATATTTCTTTATTTGCTACCATAAATACTGTCCCTTTTGCCTTTCTGCAGTTAAAAAGATCCAAAAATAGATTCCCCATTCATCTATAACTAATGTGCACAAAGTAATAATTGAGGATTAATATTTGATAACTAATATCTGATAATGTGAACACTTCAGTAGCATTCTGTATATATCAGTGGACATATGTATATATAGAAGTGGAGGCTAAAATACCTATGAGATGTACTTTTCTTATGCTCATCATACATAGATGCCAATATGATACATTCGTCAATACTAGATCAATAACAATTTAAATTCAGAAAGAACCACCAACAGAGAAAAATCAGAAATGTCAAACAAAACCCAACAATATAGCCTGAAAAATGTTTTCTAAAAGTCAACTTTACATGCAGTTTTTTTTGGAGGTTTTTCAAGACTAAACTGGTCTAAAGTAGTACATGGAAAAATAAAATACAGGACAAGTTTATTCTTTGTGTCTTTAAAACAAACTTTCATTTCCATTCTATTTACTTATAATGTTTAATGTTATTAATCTATTCACCCATATGTTATAAATTACAAAGTTCATGATGACTACTTTAAATCATTCTTGGAAGAAGATATATGATTAGATAAATTAATTGCTTACTAATTATTTTATGGATCTTCAGTGGCTAATCCCACTAATCTATAAATTATAATAAATATTATATAGGATTTACATATTTCAGGTTTTTTTTAAATAACAAAGGCAATAAAGTATAAAAGTCATCCATTCTTAGAAGATAACTGAAAACATCATTCTTAATGCATGAATATTCTGAACTTCAATCATTTAACTATAAGGTTTTTGTCATACTTGTGGATTGATAAGAGTTAACATAAAATAAGCTGAAAGTAGACTTCTAATGATGCCAACTATTTTAGGTGCCTTTAGGTCACTTTTCTTTTGAGTTTCAGTTAATTAGATTAATTGTTCTATATCTATCATATAGGTAAATCATCTCTTTTCTGTGTATTGATTCATCAATCTCTTAATAAATTTTATAGACAATGTGAATGGTATGTTCCCCTTGTAGGCATTCTTCATTTCTCAAGTTATGTAAGCTCATTCACTCTCCTATTGTCATTCAGCAAGTCGATATTAGAGCTGAGATACATTGTCTACAGTTCTGTTGTCCTATCTCTGTCCTCACGGTGTTCAATTACCCACCAGAGAGCGATGGCAAATATGAACAATGATTTATGGTAAATCATTAGCTATTGTTCCATTATCCATTTATCCCAATGAGAGCTTAGCCTATTTAGAAATTACTGCACCTCCACGCCCGCTTTATTTTTAAGGAAGCTATCTATTGAGGATACCGGTAAAATCATGATTGTTCAGGATTTTTGGCAAGCACATTGTCCAAAGTAGGAGACTATGGGTCATGTTTCTCATTATAAAAATAACAACTGGGCAAAATGCCACCCCTTTGCCTTGCTCACTTATCTGCAATGATGTTTTTAAATCATTGCTTGTATTTTTATTCCTTAAGAGAGTCATTGCTTCCATTTTCCTCTGGTGGTTTTTCTTCCCCATCTTTACAACAATACTCCATTTTTTAAAGAAGCTATACTCCATGCTCACAATGCTACTTCTTACTTGAAATTCATAGATTAAAATGGAAAGATATTATTATTAGAAGATTGTAGAATCTCAGAATCATAGAGCTAGATCAGACTTTGGAGATCATCTATTGAACTAGTAATTCTCACATATCGGTGAAATGAATTAGAGACATGGGTATATGAGACTTCCCTGATGGTTCAGTGGTTAAAACGCCATACTTTCAATGCAGGGAATGTGGGTTCCATCCCTGGTCATGGAACTAAGATCCCACCTGCTGTGCAGCGCAGCCAATAAATAAAATAAAACAAAATAAAATTATTAAAAAAAACAAAAGCAGTGACTGAGTCATTAAAAAAAAAAAAGATGTAGGGTGTATGCAAATAGGTAGGTCAGAATTTCCTTTGGCTAAACAGAAGCTGAAGTAGGGTTTGTTTCTGTTCAAATTCTTCTATGGCAAAACCCTACCCCGGATACTCTTGGCCACAGTTGAAAAGATAATAATGATAGCCATTTTATCTGTGAAGTTAGAAACATGATAATGTAGGAAAAGGTTTTTGAAAATATGTTATCAGTTGATAACTACCATCTGTTGATAATTAACACCTGAAGAGGAAGAGTGACTTTTCTGGAGGCATACAGGTAAAGAAGGGTCCCGGGCCCTGGGTGTGACTGTCGTTGGTTCAATTTACAGTTGTCATGCAATAAATTACTGAAAATTGAGTGACTTAAAACAATTTTGTTTTGCTCCGTATTTTGTGGGTCAGGAATTGGAGAAGAACTTGGCTGGGTCATTTGCTCTTGGAATCTCTTGGGCTGTTGCAATCTGATGTCAGTGGTGGATGGCTGCAGTCATCTGAATTTTACGAAGACCACTCTGAGGAGGCCCATTCACGTGGAGGGCAGGTGATGCTGGCTCTTGCCTAGAACTTGAAGCCCGGGAAAATCCCATGGACGGAGGAGCCTGGTGGGCTGCAGTCCATGGAGTCGCTACGAGTTGGACACGACTGAGCGACTTCACGTTCACTTCTCACTTTCATGCATTGGAGAAGGAAATGGCAATCCACTCCAGTGTTCTTGCCTGGAGAATCCCAGGGACGGGGGAGCCTGGTGGGCTGCCGTCTATGGGGTCGCACAGAGTCGGACACGACTGAAGCGACTTAGTAGCAGCAGCAGCAGCAGCAGCAGGGGCTTTTGACTGGAGACCTATACCATGAAGGTGTAGGGTAACTGGATTTCTTAATTTCAAAGGTAGGAATGTCAAAGAAGTTACAATCATTCAAAAAACAAAACAACCATTTACACGCACACACACACACACACACACACACTATAGTCTGCATTCAGTCTGGCTCTGGCATACCCAGAATTACATCCTGTCATTCCTTCTGAGAAACTTTAAACATTTCCCTATGCTTTCAGAGACAGCCAGATATATAATTTTCATGCTGGAACTACACTGGACTTGGAAATAAGAAAACTATCATATATTAAATATTTAAAATTTAGCTACATATCATTCATATAAAAATCAGCAAAATATAACTGAGTACTGCTATGTGAGAGTCCCAAACCTAGGTACTGGAAGTACAACTATTAAAGAAAATTACTGCCTTCAAGTCTATTAGGAAAGGCAAATAGTAATAACAGAGTTGAAGAAAATGTTGCTAGGTTGCTAAAACAGAATTCTGTACAGGGTTGGCTATGGGAGGACTTTCTCGAACAGAAGGTTAAAGAAATGGTTGCAGAAAACTGAGGTTAGAGGAGTATCTGGAGCAGTCCTTGACCCACAAGGTGGCCAGGCCTCTCCCTGACGAAAGACATGGTGCTCCAGCACATATATTAGAGAAAAGTTAAATTTAAAAAGTCTAGTTACATTTATAAGGCTATCATATAAGATATATATGTGGTTAAAGAAGATAAGTCTGGAAAATTAAGTAAGAGCCAGATGTTGAAGCCTTTTCTATCAGGATCAGGAGTCTGTCTATAAACATTTATATGATTAATATATACTAATCATTCAGCATTAAGGATGTAACTGAAACAACTGAAAAGCAGAAGTTATTGTTATAAAATTTTTGTGGTGATACTTTCAAGCAGTGGAAACAGTGCAATTAAAATATTTCAAAGCAGTCAAAATTGCATAAAGTTACACATAGAATTTGGAGCAGAGAGGAAGCACATTGAAATAAACCATGGATGCTTAAGATAAAGGCCAGCAGAAATGGAACTAGATGGAAATCAGGTATTGACTTTAACTTTGCATGGCATGTGTTGGGTTAGGTTGGGATTGTCCAGTATTTGCATTACATATAGTAATCAAGACAGAGCAAGCCACAGGGAGAACGGGGTTGCACATTTTAATTCCCCAGAGACAAAACACATGGAACTCAAGTCACCTGGCTCCTGAGATTTTACTGCATGTGAACTAGCTAATTAAAGTGAGTGTGCATTTCCCAGATCAGGTATAAAACAAAGATCCTTTGTGGTTAACATTTTCTGCACATGGCAAGTGTTAAAGTGGGATAAATATGCAGGATGTTGTTTACAGCTCACAGATTTAATTATTTATAAGAAGAGTGTCGAAAATAAATGGGATGCAGGAAAATAATTTCACAGGCCAAGAGGGGAACCAATCTTCAGTCTCAACCCGATGGAAGTTTGTTCCCCAAAGTGTGATCTTTAGAGCAAAGCGTGAGCATCAGATGAGAACTTTTTAGTAATGCAGAATCTCACGTCCCACTGAAGCAGAATCCACCATTTAGTCAGATTCTTAGGTGATTCCTATGGACATTAAAATCTGGGAAGCACAGATTGTGGAGACGGGGCACTGCAAGCTAAGGATAACTGAAAACTGTGGCAGAGGACTTTGCATTTATTTCTTTGTTTTTAAAGAGTTTATTGATGTGGACCACTTTTACAATGTTTATTGAATTTGTTACAATATTGTTTCTGTTTGTTTTTTTTTCTCATGTTTTGATTTATTGACTGTGAGGCATGTGAGATCTTAGTTCCCTGACCAGGGATCAAACTCACACCCTCTGTGTTGGAAGGCAAAGTCTTAACCACTGGACCAGTGGGGAAGTCCCTGCATTTGTGTTCATTAGTTGTTTCAAAGAGCATGAATCAAACCTTGAGCAGGAGGAAAACACATCAAGGAATAAAGGTGAGAAATATTTCAAATGGAGGGGATTGAATAAGTAGTCAAGAAGGAGTGGCAATTCTTGTATATAAAAGCTACCTATATCCATATCTTTACAGTTGAATTTGAATTAAATACTGGATAGTTAGAAGTTGTTGCAGACTTCTGTTAAGTGCCTAAGACAGTGGCTGGCACATGGTAGGCATTCAATATTAATATTAATTGAGTGGATAAGCTTTACATATATCACTTTATCATACAAAGTAATTTTCCACACATTATTTCACTTTGAGTCTCACAACATCTCTGTAAAGCAGACAGAATGAATAGTTGGCATCATTAGACAAATGCTTTCAACTTGTCAACTTTGTAATAACTTAAAATCAACAGGTATGACAAAACCTTTTAGTGTATAATTGATGTTAAGAATATTCATGCATTAAAGATAGCATTTTCGATTGTCTTTGAAGGAGAATAATTTTTACCTGTTACTGCCTTTGTTTAAGAAAGACTAGGATAGTTAACTGCTATGTGAATGTTAACTCACTTTGAATAGTTGAATTTACTCATTTTAATGAATTTACCAAATTATCTTACTTTCTTACATCTAGAACTTAAAGCAGGCATCACAGACAATGCAATTTAAAAATACATGAGGGAGTGAGGTTGAGAGAACACCACACTTTGTCATTATTGGAATAGAAATCAAAATAGCATGATTCTGTGGGTGACTGTGGGAACACATTTTGCATCATTTTTTCCTTGATGCCGAACATTGCAATTAAGTCCAGTACAACCTCCAGAAAGAAGTGTGTGCTTTAATGTAAGAGGCAATAAAAAACAGGATACTGAGGATGCTGAAATGCAGAGAAGTATCAAATTTTCAAAATCACAGGGGAGGCAAGGATTTGAAGTCACACTTTCTGATTAAAAATTGAAAAAAATGTTCCTCCATGGTGACCCCCGTTTTCAATTCAAACTTGGGACACATTGTGTAATGTGTGATTTGACCAAAAGATGGCTCTTTGCAGTTCATACTGAGCATCCATGTAAATCTGGAACATATTTTCAACATAAGTTGCTGCTCAAAACAGCTTGGTTATGTTAAAGGCACAAATAAAAGTCGGAATTGTTGTAGAGAAAGAAGTAATTAAAGAACATATGATTGCTTTATTTTATGAGATAAATGTTTAATTTATAAAAGATATTTTGAATTATATATTTATTAAATAAACAATTCTTTCTCAAAATATTGGGATTTTTTCCTATCATTGAGGACAAAAATTCGTTATTCGACAGATCAAAGATATATTTTTCAATTATTTTACAAGCTGATTCTTCCAGTGTACTATTCATTTTAAATTTGCTCAAATTCATCATAAGGAAAGTAATTATGTAAAGGATAATCGCTTTAAAAGATAATTGAGGTTTTTTGTTCCATCATTAGTTCTAATTGCTTAAGTGCTTAAAATCCATATTTTTAAACATTTGAACTGAATACTAATCTCTGGAATCAAACAGAGTCAACCATATTACAAAGTTCAACTTGTATTGAACTCCACCAAACTACAAGGTTTGGAGTATTTTTTCTTGAAGATGAAAAAGAAACTCTTTTACTCCATTAATACCCATAAGTGTCCAGTGATCTTATCCAATAAAAAAATGATAATTATAGTTGCCATCATGTTTTCTGGGGGCTTCCTAGGTGGCTCAGGGGTATAGAACCTGCCTGTCAATGCAAGAGACAAAGGAGACGTGGGTTCGATACCTGAGTTGGGAAGATCCTCTGGAGGAGAAATGGCAACTTACTCCACTTGCTTGAAAAATCGCAGGGACATAGGAGCCAGGAGAGCTACAGAGCTACAGTCCATGAGGTCACAAAGAGTTGCACACAGCTGAGATCACACACACACACACACAAGCATGTACCATTTTCTACATTGGTTATGAACAAGGCATGGTTCTGAACACTTAATGCATAATGCTTCAACTCTTAACAATCATCATTCAAGAAAACATCACCCTAAAATTATAAGAAGAAAGATGGAGGCTTAAAGAAGTTAAGTTTGCCCAAGATTAGAACTCAATCAGACTATATTCTAGCTATGTTCTATCTTGCTCTGCTTATTGCATTATAAAAAGTCCAACTTTAATAAGAATGTGCTTGCATTTTCAGAAAGTCACCAGGCTTTGCATTTCTGTAAATCTCTTAAGAATTCCCCTTTCAATAAGGAGATGTGATAATACAATATTACACCTTATTACTCAATGGTTACACAATCACATCATAAGATCTAGTTCAGAGGGTAAAAGCAACATATTCTGAAATATTCACATTTGAAGAGAATGGTAGAGAATTTCCCCATTTTAAAGTTAGCTAAGGATAACTTTGCAGAAGGTCTATAGAGTATATGCCTGGTGATAAAAGGACCACATAATTTACTTTCCAAACCAGGACACTTTTGAGAGTGAAAGGGAATAATTGTCAGGCAGACAGTAGAGCAGCAGGCTGAAACAGGGACTGTCCTGGGAAAATCTGAATGTATGGTCATCCTGTACTCAGAGGAGTGATGGATGCAGATAAAATTGAATTGGTGAAGCAGAGGAACAGAACTGAGACTAACCTGAATGCACTTAGGAGTGCTTTTGTTAAAGTTTAATTTGAGGTCTTCCCAGGCAGTGCTAGTGGTAAAGAACCTGCCTGCAATGCAGGAGGCATAAGAAATGCAGATTCGATCCCCTGGAGGAGGGCATGACAGCCCACTCCAGTATCCTTGCTTGGAGAATCCCATGGACAGAGGAGCCTGGCGGGCTATAGACTGTGATGTTGAAGAGAGTCAGAGACGACTAAAGCGACTTAGCATGCACACAGACACGCATGTGTGCACCTTAGAGTTTTTTTTTTTTTTCTTTTTTTTCTGGAAGAAGCATGCCAAATAAAGATTAGGAAGTTTTGTCCAATGCTATTTGTGTTTAACAAATTGTTCTCTAGTTAGAGTGACCCATTATAATGAGTTAACTTGGAAAAGAATACTCTTAAAAGGGTCATAGACTGTCCCAGGTTAGGGAAAAGGGGAAAGGAAAAATATAGGAATCCTTCATCATTTTACGTCTTTCTGATTCACTAGCTATATCATTTCCTTCTTAATCAAACTGCACCATTTTTCAATCAGATATTTAGAACATTCCATAAAGAGAAAAACAAAATACAAACAGCTGTAAAACAATAAACAAACCACATGAAAAATAAATCTACAAATGCTAAATATTTCTGCATTGTGTTAAAATGATTTATATAATTCTAAAACTAATAAAATTGAGTTGACTATCCAATAAATGGAATTTTATATCATGTTTGTTATCAGCTAAATAATTCATTATTTCATTTTATATACACACTCTTTAATTAACTTACTGACTCAGAGGTAAGACGCTGCTAATCCATTCATTTCCCCAAGCCCATAAAGAAAAAAAAAAGTACAAAACATATGAGAATATAAGAGCAAAAGGTTAAGAGTTTAATATGAAGGAATTTTTAATCAGAGGAGAAAGCAGCTGGTTGAGGTTCTTTCCACCTCAGACTGGAGACCCCAGATTGCATGGTGATTAGTGACACCTGTTTTTTACTAGTCTTTTCCTGAAGCAGGCAAAGCATGAAGTTGGCTATAGAAGTGTTCTTGGCATTTTGTTGTTCTTTCTTTTAAAACCACATTTCTTTTAAAGCCAGATATTTATTTTTAGCCACGGTGTGCCTATTAAAAAAATTTTAGAGGCTAAATTTGCCTGCAGGGACTAAAAAAATATTTTTACAAGGGGAAAGAGCAGATAATATTTTCAGTAATTTGGAAACAGTCTATTTCAGTATACTCATAAGTGTTTAAAATTTTTTAAGAGTCATTTAAAACCTACAGCTTCAATAATGGTTTATTGTTAGAATCATGTTCTCCAGCTCAAATTATTAAAGGAATTGATATCTTGGTTTGAATACCACAAGTTAGCTTTATTTTATTCTACTATGGGCTTTTTACCATTTTGCTTTATCTATCACTTCCTTGGAACCTGTATTCATTTATTTTCTTTCTTCCACATGTCAGAGTTGGATTGGATTTGAAAGGTAATCTGGTTCCATTTGACCATGCTATGGATTAGAATTCAGAGGCCTAAAGAGAGGAACTGACATATTCAAGATCACACAGCTTGAAGGTAGAAAAGCTGAAACTTAAGATGCAGTACTTCATTATGCACACCTATAGAAAACCAACACAAGGGGCTAGGAAAGGAGAATTATGCAACCGTTGTTGAAAAAAGAATTTCTTTTCACAACATTAATCACATTGATTCCAAATTCTTTATTTATATTTTACAAAGTTATGGCCCAAGAAAGAGAGGCAACCTCTCCAGGTAGTTATAACAAAAACAGACTGAAATCCAAGTATCTAACTCCAAGCAGGCTAATCACTTTTCAGTACTTCATGCTGTGTGTCATACACAAAAATCCCAAATATAAAAATATTCTGTAGAAATCCTTGGTCTCAGGAGACAGGCATTTCAGAAACTCCACTTCCTGCTCATGGTTTGGGTTTGAATACATGATTGTTTTTCATGTTTCTGCACCCACTTAATGAATACATTCATTTAACAGTGTTACAGAGCTTCAACTATGTGCTAGATACTGTATCATATGTAGATGTTTTTATAGACAAACTCACAACTGCATCTATCATTTTATTGTATATTAAATTGCCAACCTCAAATATGTATTAAAGTGTTCTTAAGTCTAGCCTGGGCTTCCCTGCTGGCTCAGTCACTATAGAATCCGCCTGCAATGTGGGAGACCTGGGTTTGATCCCTGGGTTGGGAAAATCCCCCTGAGGAGGGCATGGCAACCCACTCCAGTATTCTTGCCTGGAGAATCACCATAGACAGAAGAGCCTGGTGTGACGCAATCCACAGGGTCACAAAGAATTGGACATGATTGAGTGACTAAGCACAGCAGAAGCTTCGCACTCTTAAATTTTACAGGCACACTTCAAAAATAATCCACATCATAGTAGTAATTCATAAGTAAAGAGAAACAAAGGGACAAAGGATTAAAATTGTAAAAAAGCTTGAGTTCTTTATTCTTTAAATTTTGATATTTAATCAAATTAGGTCGCTGAATAAAGAGCTATATACTTGATTAGATTTTAGAGACTGGGTAATGTTTAGTATAGACTGGAGGGGGAAAAAGGCATCAATAGAAAAAACATAGGACCAAAAATCTAGAAGATGACTCCTAGTATTCACTTTTCTATTTATGAACTTTGACTTTGGCAAATCACTTGGCCTATTTGTCCTTCAATTTCTTTATTTGCAGGATGGGGAAATTTGACTCATTTTTAAAGATTTCTTCTAGTTTTAACATGATTAAGATCAGAAACAATAAATATTGATATAGTTTCAAGTTATAATTTCTTTAGTTGATAATTTCCTTACAAAAAGGATAGATCAAGGGATACCAAGCTACTGTGGCATCCATTTTAGAGCAATAGATGTGTTTTGTCCTTTTTTTTTTTTTTTTGGTGAGGGATGATCTTGAATATTTGTTAGTATCCTATGGCTACTGGCATTCCTTGGCTTGTGGCCATATCACTCTGATATATGCCTTCATTTTCACATTTTCTTTCCCCCTTCTGTCTGTCCTTAATACATACTGCAAAATGCAGGGACAGAAGTCGTGTGTGTGTGTGTGTATGTGTGTGTGTGTTTTAAAGAGGACAGATATATATATATATAATCTTGAAAGTCACACACACTACTAACTTTCACTAGTGTCCTTTGTTTAACAGAAACAAAGAACATGTATCCTTATGTTCAAAGCCTTTCCAAGGATAATTTCTTAATGTATGATCTTCATTTATTAAAAGCTGAATATAGACATCAATGAACAATAAAGCAAACTGCCAACAGAAGTGATGGTGTATTGTGTTAAGACAGGTATCAATCAAATATCTGTATATCAGCTTTCATCAGGGTGGTTTCATTTTCTGAATGGAGAGTACAACTAATGAGAAGGTGGTAGTTTGTGTAATCCTCAAGAAATAGGTAGGAAAGTTTCAGCTTCTTAGAGAATTTTTGGAGGATCAAGAACATTGCTTGATCTTTCAAATCGCTAGAGATTGTCAAGGCACTTCCTCAAAGAGAATTATAAAGGTGAGAGATTCGATGGTCAAGAAAAAAACCTGAGTGTATTTTTTGCAGGCTTCACATTCTGTCCATGAAGTTAAGTGGAACCAGAGCTTTCACCTTAATAGTCCATTTCCTTAACCCCAAGGAAAACTCCTTTGTTTCAGCACAGGGCAAGTCTTGTTCATATAGTCATAAATGACTCTTCCCAACATCTTTGTTCAACAGGAAACATCCTTGATAATCACTTTCAGGTAGAGGCATTAATGGAGTAGGAAATGGCAACCCACTCCAATATTCTTGCCTGGGAAATCTCACGGGCTGAGGAGCCTTGCAGGTTACAGTGGGGTCTACATGGGGTCTCAAAAAGAGTCTGACACGCTTTAGTGACTAACAGAGGCATTAAATGATAAGAGTATTGCAGGGATGGATATTACTTTTTTTCCCATTGAAAAACATATGTACTTTTCTTTGTTAATATTAAGCCTCTTGACAATGGTGAATTCAAATATTCATTAATTTGCTTTTGTAACAAATTAAGTTTTAGGGCTCTGTTTCTAGTCTGCCTTCAGAAAAATACTAGAATATTATATCATTATTATTTTAACAATTATCGATTGAACAGTTAATCTAGGTCACACAAAATAACAAATGCTGAAGACACAATGCCCTCTACAAAACTTACAAGAGACAAACAGGGAAGTAAATAGAAGACAATTAAGTTTGACAGAAATGGCTTAATTGGGTGGCCAAGGGTAGTATTGTTAGATGAGTGATTCTAGTGAATGCGACAAGATAATACTGGAGAAATGAGAAGTTAGGCTAATTTGTCAGGAAAAGTAGATGGAAGAAGGGGATAAATGGACAAAGAGAATTCAAGTATTAGTGTAGGAGAGATCATCCTTCTCTAAGTCTGCCTTTTTACTTCTGGTTCTCCCTTAAAAGTAGCGTTAATAAAAAACAACAACACATTGTGTCTTTAGGAAAAAATTTTGTTCCTGTGTATAGGACTCACAACTTCCCTAGAGATATTGGTTAATCACATCTATTTTAAACCCTTCCTATCCTGGCCTGTTGAGTGAAATCTCTGTATGGCTTAGAAAGCTTGATCATCTCTCTTTGGATGAGAATTAAAAACTTATTTGTGTAAGTATGTGTCATTTATTGTGTTTATTTTCTTGTTCCCTCTCCCAACAATTGACTCACTCCTTTTACTGTTTCAGAAAAATAAAAAGAAGATGATTTATTTTATAAACAAAGAAATATGCTACATGGTGTTAGATAACATAGACTGCTTTTCTAAAAGTAATCAACTCTTCATCTGCCAGAGGTGCTGTAGTTATAAGGTCAAGATGGATGATTCTCATTACATTGTGACAGTTCCCAAAAGTTCAAATAAGGCCGTTGCATGGCTGCGTGCTAAGCCTCTTCAGCTGTGTCCAGCTCTGTGCCACCCAATGGACCACACCCTGACAGGCTCCTGTGTCCATGGGCAAGAATGTCTTTCTCTAGGCAAGAAGGCAAGAATACTGGAGGGGGTTGCCATGCCCTCCTCCAGGGGATCTTCCCGATCCAGGGATTGAACCTGTGTCTATTAGGTCTCCTGCATTAGCAGGCAGATTCTCCACCACTAGCGCCACCTAGCAAGTCCCTCAAGTAAGGCCAGGGTGACTAAACCCTACCTACAAGCAGCAGACATATCAACCCAATCCCCTCTTTCTTTTCTTTGGTGACCACACAAATTCTACATAACTCAAACGTGAAAGAGGACTAATGTGATTAAGGATCTAAAGTCATATGTAATCTTCTCTCCCTTCCACTTACAGTGTTCCTAGCTTTATTTCTGGTGAACAAGCCAAGAGTTCTATAACTTTGGATCTCATGATATTGCTTTTTACAGACTATGAGCCCATGGACACAGGATTTGGACTGTAAGACCTAATATCTTCTTTGTGAACTTGAATTAAATTTAACATCTCCGTCTCTACTCCATTTTCTTACCTATTTTCCTCACTGGGCTGTTGTGCACAGCATGGAAAGAAAAAGAAAAAGTGATCTTAAAATGTCTGGCAACATTCAAAGTGCCATGAAAATATAAATAATTGCAATAACCTGAAGGTGTAGTGTAGTAACCATAATCTTGAAGGTCTCTGGAAATCAATGTGATCAGATTCAAATGTCTTTAGTCTCCCCTTGTACTGATCATTTGTCCAACAAAAGGGGTAGAATGTTTGAATTAGGGAGTCTTTATATTAGCAAGGGCTTCCCTCATAGCTCAATTGGTAAAGAACCTGCCTGTGATGCAGGAGACCCCAGTTCAATTCCTGGGTCAGGAAGATCTGCTAGAGAAGGGATAGGCTACCCACTCCAGTATTCTGGCCTAGATAATTCCATGGACTGTACAGTCCATAGGGTCACAAAGAGTTGGATATGACTGAGCGACTTTCACTTTCACTATATTAGCAAATTTAGAGATCTTCAGATCTAATTCAAGGAAATTCAAAGAGGAAAAACTGACTTCCCCTCAGATACTGTAGAGATAAAGTAGAAATAGTAACCCAGATGGACAAAATGGAATCAAAATCATTGATTTACTTAACCACTCTTTGAAGACAGTTATGTACAAATCATTATTCTAAAAGTGTCACTTAGAGTTGAAAAGAGATATAATCCATAAACTGGCTTATAACAAAGAAGTTGGGTAGGGGCATGAGAAAGAGTAATATTTGGCTCTAGAGAAGATGAGATGAGAGAAGAATCAGGGCAGGACCCAGTGTGGAGGTAATGCTACATCTTGAAGTCTAGCTAGTTTTTTAACACCGTTTTACTGATGCTTCAAATATCTCTGTCTTTCCATTAATCTGAATATTGTTAGCACAAATCTTCATACATGCCCTTTTCTCAGGATAAAGTTTTAAAATGAGCTTATGACATAAATCCCCAAGGACCTATGGTTATTAACTTTTATTCTAGGGTGGTTGTCTCTTAGCTGGACACCACTATTACATACTTACTGAGTCCAGAATAACACAAGAACTGATAAACTCCTCAAAGGTAAAGAACGAGTCTTTTTTGAATGAGCACTTCTAGGACCTAAAAAGTGTCTGTGCCATGGAAACTGTTTAGTAAGTACACAGTGAATAATGAATAGATACTTGACACCAAAATAAATAGATTTTGATATTTCTTAGAATTTATTTTATTGAATGATTCATGTAATCAATAATCTTAATATAAAAGGAAAAGACCAATTGTCAATTTCCAAGAAACATAAAACTAATCATAAAATTTGTTTAATTTCCTCATAAAATTTGACTATAAAAAGTTTATAATGTACAGAGAGACTACAGATAAATTTTATGTAATATGAATACTTGAAAGCATTTGTGGTTTTTCATCTAAAGGTACTTACTCATGTAGAATTCAGATTGTATACATCCATGCTCAAAATTTTCTCCATTAGATTTTAAAACCCCTAAACTTCCTTTGTAATTCTTCCCCATCACTTCTCACCTAATCACACAAGAGTGTCCCAAGATATACCCAAATGCACATGTGTAATGACAAAGTACCAAGTTCCCTAATTAATGCTGAGTCTCAAATTTGACAATCTCAGACATGCTATTAGCAATAACCTTGAGATGTCTATGAGTGAGTTATTAGAAGGGAGGTCTTATCCAAAAATATGATTTGGGCACTTGGAGAGTCTTAATAGCATCTGATCAGCAGTATGTTTCTTAATTGGAAATAATAAAAGCAGCAGCATTATCACTAGTAATCAGATTTCCTCAGTTATGATACTTAGACATCATAAGACAAATGATTTATTCAACTATTTGGAGCTTCTCCAAGAAAGCTAGGACATAAATAAAACACAGAAGAGCCGCAAGACTGGGGAACCACAGTGCAATTTAGAAATTGTGAAAGAGTAACACTCCCCCTACCTGCAGTGTAGCAGTTTTAATGAATATGGTGCAGTTACCCTTTGACAAATAATACTGTTTCTGTCCAAATACTAATACACAGAGATAATGTCTCGCCAAGTACACATTCAAAAGCCATTTGAGGGAACCATCATATTATAATTTCTCCAGTGACCTGGAAACAAAAAAAAACCAAAACGGCAAGACTAAATTTGCTTTGTGTATTGTTGTGGTCTGGCTTCCTAGGTGGAGCAGTGGTAAAGAAGTTGCCTCACAATGCAGGGGACACAGAAGGTGTGGGTTCAATATCTGGGTTGGGAAGATTCCCTGGAGGAGGAAATAGCAACCCACTGCAGTATTCTTGCCTGGAAAATTCCCATGGACAGAGGAGCCCGGAGGTCTACAGTCCATGGGATCGCAAAGAGTTGGACATGACTTGGAGACTCAGCTCACACACTCACCCTAAGTAAAGCCAGCTTCTATTGGAAATCACAACTATTAGTAGAAACATATTTTTGTTCTCCTTCCTGCTATTTTATTAAAAATCTATAGTTTATCTTTTGAACACATCTTCCCTAATTAGTCTTTAATTTTTTATATATATAGCAATTAAAAAATTACAAAGATTTATAAGAAGTGGTACTATTTTTATTAATTTTTATGGCCCTCATTTAGAGGAAGCTTAAAAACAAAGCATAATGACAAAGAAACAAAAAAAAATTGTCCAGAAAAGAATAGGCCAGTAGTCTTACTATAAAATGTTCAAGGAGCTAAATGTGTTTCAGTTATATTCAAAAAAAGCACTAAAAATAATTTGAGTACAGAGAAAATTAGTTTGCCTGTAATGCTAAGAGCAGCCCCTGCTGGTTACTGTCATATAATTGAGACATGGAAAATTTTAATGAGAAAAGAAGCTGCAGTGAGAATAAAGATACTGGAGAGTTCTTTGTTTTTCAACAACACATGATCTCTTCTTTGACACTTTATCAATACGTGGCCTGCAGTGTTTGCTATAAATCATATATAAATTACAAAATATCTAAATCTGAAAGGCTTTTTCTTTTCCCTTTGAAGCAATCTTTTTTTTTTTCTTTTTTAAATTAATTAATTTATTTTAACTGGAGGCTAATTACAATATTGTAATGGTTTTTGCCATACATTGACATGAATCAGCCATGGGTGTACATGTATCCCCCATCCTGAACTCCCCTCCAACATTCCCTCCCAATCCCATCCCTCAGGGTCATCCCAAATGACCACTCAGATTTTGCCCTCAGCAGCACCCCTGAATCCCCCAAACTCACAGACAATAAAAGGAAAACTAAAGAAGCATTATTGTGGGTATACATTTGTAGTTTGAACTGAAAGTATAACTTGACTAGATTCACACTTCACTAGATCACTATTTTTAAATGCATAATAAAGTCATATTAAAAAATAGAATAAAACATAAGCTTTTAATTATGGCTTTATAAATGAAACAAGATATATACAAGTTAATTTAAAATATTTAAAAACTATATTCCTTCCTTCTCTCACTACCATTTTTTCTTGGAGGTAATGGGGAAAATAATATAAAAAAGGATTATAACAAACTGAAATAATTCTGAAATTTATATTTTTCTTCTCTTCCTTTGATTTGTCCTCCAGAATATGTTGCACCTGACTCCAGAATAGTAATTCTCCATCCACTGAAGTCCCTGACTTATATTCCAATAAAAATCAAGATGATTTATGTGTAAATACCTGTCACATCCACATTTTTAAAAGATTATAGATGTTTGCTTAACTCTTTTGAATTAATAACCAAACCATAAACACAAGTGTATTTGTTTAATTTGATGCCATTATGAAGTCTTCATTGACTAACACTCGATTGTCAAATTTTCTTTGTTTCTGCATTCAAAGTGTTTTGCAATGTGTATTCCATGGTATCATATTTCTAAGCTATAAAAAAGAGGTAATTTGTAGATTGCAGTTGGAAATGCAAAATGCTTTGAACCCTATGGAAGGAATATCTAACAAATGATAATTTCTAAAGTTCCAAAAAACAAAACAAAACAAAAACAAATAAACAGGCTCTATAGTGTTAGAGGGCTTCCCAGGTAGCACAATGGTAAAAGAATTTGCCTGCCAATGCAGGAGATGCAAGAGCAGCGGGTTCGATCCCTGTGTCAGGAAGATCCCCTGGAGAAGGAAATGGCAACCCACTCCAGTGTTCTTCTGCACTGGCAGGCAGGTTCTTTATAACTAGTGCCACCTGGGAAGCCTTCAATCTTTAAGGTGTATTTTTAAATTTAGAAAAAGGCACACAATTTTGTATATAAAATGCTATAGTTTTAATGTGCGAGAGACAGAGAAAAGAGAGTCTATTTTTCCTGTCTGGGAAATCCCAAGGACAGAGGAGCCTGGCAGGCTGTAGTCCGTGGGGCTGCAAAGAGTCGGACACTGCTCAACACACAAGCAACACAACACAACGACTTAGAGGGCTAAAAAGTATTCTACATACCATGTTCTCTGCAAGTTTCAGGATGCAAATTAGTATATTAAACTCTTTGATATATCCTTTTATACGGAAATATATTTAACTCCTCCTAATTCATCAAAATTTTCAGTGACATGGAAACTGAAACTTTTCACCTCAAACCTAGTGAGATCTGGTGAATTTATCTTGGAGGAACACTCTGTGTAACACACTTCTAATTCTTTAAAGGTTGAGCAGTAAGTGTACCTTCATCCCTAACACCTAACACCTCTTCACCCTTAGGTATTTCAGGACATTCAAGAGTGATCCAGAGGAAAACATGTATCACAGGTGACCTGTGGCTCCATCCCCAGGGCTGTGCCATCTTGAGGCTTCCCCACTAAGCTCTTATCAAGAGACCATCAATCACCCACAGAATAAAGTTCAGTCATCTTTTCAAAACACATGGTTTGGCCTATGCCCGGCTATCAAAATTTGAACACCTAACAGTATGTGTCCTTTTATTTTATTTCAATCTTCACGACTTTGCTCATACTGGTCTTACTGCCAAGGATATCCATATTCTCCATCCTTTCTTCATAAATTCTACTCAAGTAAGAATTTGTGATGGTATGATTAACTCACCCAATAAACTCTGAGCAACTGAGGACAGGAATAGCAAGAAAAGTACTCCAATATTTTTAATCTATTCTTATTCTATTCCGTTTAGTTCTAAAAGAAATTAATTTCATGACTCAGCAGTAAAATGCACACTGCTAGTTAAGAATACTGTAATCACATTTCTTTTTTAGGGGAGGGCATCCAGGGAGGGTTGGATTGGGAGTTTGGGATGAGCAGATGTAAACATATATAGAATGGATAAATACAAGATTCTACTTCTTAGAATAGAGAACTATATCTATCTATCTACAACTACATCCTTTTGCTGTAAACCAGAAACTCACACAATATTATAAATCAACTATACTTCTATTTTAAAAAAAGAATAATCACATTAAGGTTCATCTATTTAGGCTGTAAGTTGAACTGACTCTAGGGTATGATTGTATTGTAGCTGTGTGTACCCAATTAGAAAAGAAAATAAACATTTCTATTTTTCTTTCTCTTAAAGTAGATTATCTTTAAAAAAGAGTTTTAGAGTCTCAGCAAAATTGAACAGATTACCCATATATTCCTGCACCCTGCTGTATGCATGTGTGTATGTGTTCAGTTGCTAAGTCGTATCTGATTCTTTCCAAACCCATGAAATGTAGGCCACGAGGCTCCTCTGTCCATGGAATTTCCCAGGCAGGAACCTGGAGTGGATTGCCATTTCTTTTTCCAGGGGATCTTCCCTGACTAAGAGGTTGAACATGCGTCCCCTGCTTGGCAAGCAGATTCTTTACCACTGTGCCACTTGGGAAGCCCTGCTATATGCATGAAAAAAGTGAAAGTGAAAGTCGCTCAGTCGTGGCCAACTCTTTGCGACCCCATGGATTACAGAGTCCATGGGATTCTCTAGGCCAGAATACTAGAGTGGGTAGCCTTTCCCTTCTCCAAGGGATCTTCCCAATCCAGGGATCAAACCCAGGTCTCCTACATTGCAGGTGGATTCTTTACCAACTGAGGTATCAGGGAAGCTATTTGCATAGCCTCCTCCATTATCAACATCCCTCATCAGAGTGGTACACATGTTAACAATTGATGAACCCACACTAACAACACATCATAATCACTCAGAGTCTATAGCTTATGCCTGGGGGTATACATAATAAGAGTTTAGACAAATTTATGCTAACCTGCATCCACCATTAAAGTATCACAATATCACAGAATAGCTTCACTGACTTTTTTAAATTACCATTTCAAATAATGCAAGATTATTTTAGAATATTTAAGAAATAAAAATACACAATTGAAACATGTAAAGTTTACACATATTAATAGAGTTTGCAATTTTTCAGCCTTTGAATCTCTCTGTATATACACATAATTTTGAAAAATTGTACCATACTATATGTTTTGCATATGGTTTTTATTTAATAATATTGTACAGTATACATCATTAAATATTCTAAACTATAATTTTATTATAATTACTTTCTGTTATATTTATTACTTTGCTTTTTTTAGATTCCACATATATGTGATATCATACAGTATTTGTAAAACAATACTTATACTAGCTTAAAGGAACATAAATATTTTACTGTGAGAACGATAAGTTAAAGTGTATTTAACCTGAATTATGCAATTGAACTTTAGATTTTTAAAATTTTTCCCCCCAAGGTTATAAATCACAATGTGATGAACATCTTAAAGATATATATAGGTTTATCTGTGATTGCAAAAAAGTGAGTGTTAGTTGCTGAGTCGTGTCTGCCTCTTTGCGACTCCATGATCTGTAGCCCACCAGGTTCCTCTGTTCATTCACAGGCAAGAACACAGGAGTGGGTTCCATTCCCTTCTTCAGGGGAATTTCCTGACCTAGGGATCTAACCCAGGTCTCCTGCATTGCAGGAGGATTCTATACCCTCTGAGTCATTATGGAATTATGCTTCTTAAATAAATCACTATAATTAGAATTACTGGGTGAAAAGAAATTTTAAACACATTTATGTATATTTTAAAATTATCCTTTAAAATTGTAATAATTTACATTCTTACTGTATGATTCCCCATACTTTATTAACACTGAGTGAAGTATTTAAAAATAACAAATTTAAATAGATATCATAATAAATTTAAAAATAGCTGGAAGTATACGTACTTGTTTTGATTTAATTATTTTTGATTCCTAGTGAGATTGAATTATTTCCATATTACCAATTATATTTGTGGTTAGCATTTTGGTGTTACTTTAAACATTTTATTCATATTTTAATTGATCTTTAAAACCTTTTATACATCAAGCATGTTATATGTATTACAAATAAATATATAGTCTTAAAATTTTTTTCAGATACTTTCTTATGCAGGAGACATAGTAATATTTTCCTTTGTGATTCTTTAATTTTAGAAATAACTTTTATCAATATAATATTAACTAGCATTTATATTTTCTTCTATCATTTTCAGCTTCTTTATTTTTATACAAATAATATTTTAATGCACATTATTTATCAGCCAAGCCACTAAAGTGCGGAGGAAACAACAAACCAATATCCTGACCTTTAACTTTGGGATCTTCTGTTAGTTTACTAACAAATATTTAGGGTAAATACGCTGCTACGTTAAATTTATATGGATTGAAATGTATCATCAGGTTTAGGAAATTTTAAATATGTGATAAATAGGAGATTGATATGCTATTTTATGGTCCCATAGCAACTTGTTTAGACAGAATTTAGGACATCTTATAGACATTGATGGGCTTCCCTGGTAGTTCAGAGGTAAAGAATGTACTTATGATGTAAGAGACTGCCTACAATTCAGAAGACATGGGTTCGATCCCTGGATTGGGAGGATCCCCTGGAGAATTGAATGGCAGCCCATGCCAGCATTCTTGCCTGGGAAATCCCATGGACAACGGATCCTGACAGGTTGTTGTCTGTGGGGTTACAAAGAGTCAGACACAACTTAGGTACTGAATTAGAACAACAACAATAGACATTAGTTCTCTCCTGTTATCATGGGGGTAGAATTTTCAAAGTAAACCTCTAAATCCATAAAATTGCTTTTTGTTCTTCCCTCCTGGTAGCTCAGCTGGTAAAGAATCTGCCTGCAATGCTGGAGACCTGGGTTCAATCCCTGGGTTGGGAAGATCCACTGGAGAAGGGAAAGGCCTGGAGAATTCCATGGAGTGTATAGTCCATGGGGTCACAAAGAGTCAGACATGCCTGAGTGACTTTCACTTTCACTTCCAAAAACCAAATATTAAAGTAAATTTACACCTGGGTTAAATTAAACCCACAAATAAATTTCAGAGGGAAAATACATGTTTAAATTATTCAAAGTAGATACAAAGATGTTTGAGCATTCTACTTGTGTGAAATCAACTATTATAAAAATGCATATTGACAAGCTTTGTACACAGGATATTGACAAGGACTGAAATTTCTTTCTATTGTGCTTAAATATGTGTTAGGTTTTAGTCATGTTTTAGAAAAGCTCCTTGATAGTAAAATTATAATAGCAGAGATCAATTATAAAGAGATATATTCAAAGCAATAAAATCCCAGATTCCTTTATTTAAAAATAACTATATTTTAATTTTTGAATGTAATCAACCACCATTCAAATGTAGTTTTATTCACTTATTCATAACAAAGCATAAAAGTAGATGTCTCCAAATCATAACATTAACACAAATTCCCTCCATTTTCTTAGGCCAAACGTTAGTCTTCATATATTACAATTAAAAAGATACTTCGAAAATTCTATAAATGACAGAGATGTTGGCTTTTAAAGATTACACATATTCAAACAATGCCATTATTATGAACAATAGCATGTGTGCATGCTCAGTCATGTCCTACTGTATGTGACCCCGTGGACCGTAACCACCTGCCCCCCCCAACCAGAGTCCTCTATCCATGAAGTTTTCTAGGTAAGAATACTGGAGTGGGTTGCCATTTTCTACTCCAGGGGATTTTCCTGACCCAGGGATCAAACCCACATCTCTTGTGTCTTCCACATTAGCAGAAGGATTCTTTACCACTGAGCCACCTGGGAAGCTCAAGGAACAATAGACTTAATAAGAAAATTGCCATAAATTCCTTCAGAGTCACTTATTTCTACCAAATGAAATTATCTCTTACACTGTTTTGTAAATTATCTCATTGTTCAAATAAATGGAACAGGTAGTGTCTATTTTTACACATATTCCTAGATTTTCTTAAAAAAGCACATGCTCTAAGCAGGTCCTAACACAGATTTCAGTGTGGCTATAGGAGAGTTCCTCAGAAATGAGGGAATCTGCAGAAAATGCAATGAAGGGCTAAAGAAAATGTAATAGTTGTACTCACACATATGAAATAACTGCCATGGACAATCTCCTGGCTCCAGCACAAAAATAAAGTTACTTCAGGAGTTGAGGTAAGAAAGAGTCTAAGTGAAAATGGGACCACTTTGATTTTTAGTGCATTTTTTGTTTTTTACCAAATCTAAGAAAATACACCCACATACACATTGCTCCTTTTCCTTCCCTCTAGGAAGGAAAAACATGGCAAAATTCATAACAATGCATTTCTCGAATGACCTAGAATAAAACTCTAGCTTTGAATCTTATTACAATGTGTCTTTTATTATTAAATTTTTTTCTATCTATCTCACAATGTGTCTTTTATAGCTCATATATAATAGCTGAAGAAGTGTAATACTGAAGAGTATGCTAACTACTGATATCAAAGAACTTGGGATAAAGTTAGTCCTAGGACACCTGGGGAGAAAAAGATAGAGAGATAATAACCTTTGATTTTCAGTGACTAATTTTTATAATGTTTATCTGTCTGTATCAACTGATGGATCCTTCTATGTATTCATAAAGAAGAATCTATATCCAGAGAAGAGGGAGAGAGAGGGAGAGAATGGAATGGTATATACTAATTTCTCCTCTTATTAGAATATAAATAAGATTAATAACAAAGAGATACATCCTGAAATAATTTAATTAAGGAAAAGTAAGTCCTTTCAAAGTTACTGTGGACTTTTAATTTTTAGTGTAATTTGAAAAGCAAGGGACTATTTTACAGAACACTCATAAAATTAGAAAAGGTCACTACTCTGAGTCCCTTGTCTTCTGCAGGGAAAACTAAAAGTAAGTTCACAATAAATCATGTATAAACCTGAATACTTTGAGGGAAAGAAAAAAGTAGCACTCTCTGATTAGGCCAAAATGAACACATGCATTTTTTTTTCACAGCACAAATTTTATTCAAGCTAAAAAATCATCCTTCTTTGAGGGAAAAAAAGTAGGACAACCAATTATTCTCTTTTAAAATATTTATTTGAGTTTGAATTTTTAATTTAATTTTTAAAAGGTTATATTAAAACTCAACTTGTTACTATATAGGCTTTCTGCCATCAATTTATATTTAATAATTCAGAATTTATTGAATTTCTATGATGGTTCAAGCAATATAGGTACTAGACTTACATAACATATGAGAAAAAATGGATCATGAAAGAGAATAAAAGTCTCAAAATGACAATATTTCTTTAAAAATCTAATCAAATTCTTTTCTGTTCACCACCAAATTCTTTTGTTTCATTACATTGTTTTATGTTTACATGATTCTCATAAAGTTGAATAAAAGTTCTTTTGTCAGAGGAAAACTTTTTTATTTTCAAATACTATTTGTAGTTGTTCACCAGCAAAATACACATAATACTTTTAATTGATCTGATGTATTTTCCCATTTATGAGCATCTACTCAATTTTTGCTTCCTTAAAATTTTATTTCACTACTGATTTGGGTCTAAACTAATTAGTGGGCTACCCTGGGGCCTCAGGTGGTAAAGAATATGCCTGTGATGCAGGAGACTTGAGTTCTATACCTGGGTTTGGAAGATCCCCTGGAGAAGGGAATGACTGTCTACTCCAGTATTCTTGCCTGAAAAATCCCATGGTCAGAGGACTCTCATGGGCTGCAGTCCATGGGGTCATAAAGAGTCAGACATGACTGAGCAACTAAGCGCGCGCGTGCATGCACACACACACAGTACCATGAAATTCTTCGTTATAGCTCAAGTGATTGGCTGGAAGACTGGTACTTAATTCAAGATTATCCAATCAAGAGAAGTATAGGACTTTTGTTCTAAGTTTGAGGGGAAAATTGTTTGGCCTTAAACATGACCTAGATTATATTGTTCCGATTGGTCCTGGCAGCCATCTGGTGATGCCAAGGAGAGTCTGTCAGAAAATACTTACCTGGCACCTAAAATAGTGTGTAATAAATGTGCATCAGTCAGTCAGTCAGTTCAGTCGCTCAGTCATATCTGACTCTTTGCAACCCCATGAATCATAGCACGGGCCTCCCTGTCCATCACCAACTCCCAGTGTTTACCCAAACCCATGTCCATCGAGTCCGTGATGCCATCCAGTCATCTCATCCTCTGTCCTCCCCTTCTCCTCCTGCCCCCAATCCTTCCCAGCAACAGGGTCTTTTCCAATGAGTCAACTCTTCACATGAGGTACTATAATTTGCTAATATCTCATCATAATATTTCCGGCCAGAGAGCTTATTTTATTAATATTTAATCAGTATATAGCCCTATCCTTTGGAAATCATCACAAGGCTATTTAAGGAGTTAAAATACTTTTGTTATACAATGAATAAGGAAATTGATTTTCTGTGTGCATATGTGTGTGTGTGTTCCAAAACAAATTCTTTTTCAATAAATAAAAATTGCTGAACTTAAGTTCTTATTCAGCCTTAAACATGGAATAATAATAAAATCAAGTAACCCTAATGTGGTGTAATGTTCTTATAAAAAAGCTAACTGGTCTCCAAAGGCTTACACGAAAATCAATCTTAGAGTTACAACTAGTCATCCCAGCACAAACACAAACAGCATATAAAAATGAGGAGATATCACTTTGCTGACAAAGGTTCTTATAGTCAAGGCTATGGTTTTTCCGGTAGTCATGCATGGATGTTTGAGTTGGACCATAAAGAAGGCTGAGTGCTGAAGAATTGATGTGTTTGAACTGCGGTGTTGGAGAAGACTCTTGAACTGCAAGGAGAGCAAACCAGTCAATCCTAAAGGAAATCAACCATGAATACTCATGGAAGGGCTGATGCTGAAGCTGAACTTCCAGTAGTACTTTGGCCACCTGATGCAAAGACCCAACCCATTGGAAAAGACCCTGATGCTGGGAAAGACTGAAGGCAGGAGGAAAAGGGGACGACAGAGGATGAGTTGGTTGGATGGCATCATTGACTCAATGGACATGAGTTTGATCAAACTCCTCTGGGAAATAGTGAAGGACAGAGAAGCCTGGTGTTCTGCAGCCCATAGGGTCACAAAGAGTCAGACACAACTGAGCAACTGAACAACAACAACAACCCTAGCACAAACATTTTCACTCATCTTTTTAATCTTTTGGGCTTCCTAGGTAGTGCTAGTGGTAAAGAACCCACCAGCTAAAGCAGGAGAGACATAAGAGTTGCAGGTTCCATCCCTGGGTGGGGAAGATCCCCTGGAGGAGGGCATGGTAATCTTTATTTGGGGTGAGGTAAGAGAAATAGCAGCCATGAAATTAAAAGACGCTTACTCCTTGGAAGGAAAGTTATGATCAACCTAGATAGCATATTAAAAAGCAGAGACACTACTTTGCCAACAAAGGTCCCTCTGGTCAAGGCTGTGGTTTTTCCAGTGGTCATGTATGGATGTGAGAGTTGGACTGTGAAGAAAGCTGAGCACTGAAAAATTGATGCTTTTGAACTGTGGTGTTGGAGAAGACTCTTGAGAGTCCCTTGGACTGCAAGGAGATCCAACCAGTCCATCCTAAAGGAGATCAGTCCTGGGTGTTCATTGGAAGGACTGATGCTGAAGCTGAAACTCCAGTACTTGGGCCACCTCATGCGAAGAGCTGACTCGGGAAAGACCCTGATGCTGGGAGGGATTGGGGGCAGGAGGAGAAGGGGACGACAGAGGATGAGATGGCTGGATGGCATCACCAACTCGATGGGCATGAGTTTGAGTAAACTCCGGGAGCTGGTGATTGACAGGGATGCCTGGCGTGCTGCGATTCACGGGGTCGCAAAGAGTCGGACATGACTGAGCAACTGAACTGAACTGAACTCAACTGAAGAGAAATATGGCCTCTTCTATGCACTAAATATAATATTAGTTCATAGGAACCCTGAGAACATTTCTTTACATCATCCTTTCAGCCTTTATTTTTTCATTGTGTGTGTGTTTATAAATTTCCTTGCCCTGTATTTTCAGGTAGCTTTTTTTTTTTTAATGACTCTATTTTATTATGGTAGAACAAAGATAGTTTTTACCTATGAAACATCCACTTGCCTAAATTTTAAGAATTCAAAATTTAATTGACTGACATCTGACCATCAATTAGCCCTTCATTTTGTATAGAGAACTGTACAAAAATTAAGTGTATAATGGAGTTCTGTGGAGAATCTTTCTTGGGTAAAAGACACTGAACATCTACATCTCTGTACACAGCATCTCTGTTGATATATTTTTGCCTGAAGAATTTGATCATTGTCAGGAATCTAAAAAGATTGACCTGCATCTACAGTCATAAAAGCATTAAATTTCCATATGTAATGAAATTAGTTATTCACTTAAACTCTATCTGGTGCCTGACCCAAGAATAAACTGATAAAAATAAATATTTTACCAAAAATAAACTACATCACTTATGAAAGATGACATCAAATTCTGATACATCATCCACCATTCACAGATAACTGTGTTTGTGACTCTTATATAGACCTTATCCTACTATACTGATGCATTAAAAGAATGCTATTTACCTCTCAGTGCCCTGAAGAATGAAATCTGGACATTCAGAAGAAAAGAACAAGAAACACAATGTCATTCTAACTTGGAATTCTTAAATTCCCAACCGCTTCCTTTAAAATTCGCTACAAAGTTTTTTATTTTAATCTTGATACTTGACAGTCATGCTATGAATTAAATTTTTAAAAACTTTAGAGAAAAGTTTATGCTCTTATAAATCAATAAAATGTGATTCTTGATTAGCTCTGTTGTAGAAAATATTAGGCAATTTACTAGGAAGGAAATCTTTACTTATTGTCAAAGACATTTATCTGGCAATAAACTGAAGATTTCGCAGATCAACATTTAAAATCTGGATATACAAAATTAAAAATTTTGGAAGTCCCACTAGCTGCTTTTCACTAATTATTAATCATCTAGTTGAACAGGCTTTATTTATCTTATTTTTAAAATAACTTTAAAAATTGAACATTTCTCCCTGAAGTTGAGCTAAACACATTTGAAAGCAGTAGGTAAACAAGATGTTTCTGGTAGAGACCAAAGAGCAGTTTAGGTGTTTCCTTTAAACTGAGTCCCCACCTAAGTAATGAAATTAAGAATGGCCTATAGAGCAGAATGGGCTAAGTGGAACCAGTTAGAAGGGATTATAGTAAAACACCAGAGCATTTATAATATGTTATCAGAAGGAAGCCACTGGTTTTTCAATATTTCTTTAGAATGGCCAAAATAAGCAAGAATATTGGTAAAGTAATGATTCTATAAACACCCCAAATGGGATAACCATTTTTTTGTGCCTGTAGCTACTTAATTACCTTTTTTAAAAAGCCAAATTTATTAAAGTAAAATGTATTTCAAAGAAATTTGTAAAAAGGTCTTAGAATTTCCTGTGATTTATATGAAGCTTTATGTTAGCAATAATTTAGTATTTTTACAAAGCAGTGTGTTTTAGGTTTTCTAAAAACCCTGGTAATTTAGTTCTCAAAGATTTTCCTGTTAAAAGTAACACAGAAATATGGGTAAGATACAAAATGTCACTGTCATATCAATTAACATCCATTAGTCATGAAAGTCAGAACTTTCTATAAATGTAAATATGTTTCACTCTTCCAGGTCAGAAAATAAACCAACTAAAGAAGAAATCAAAGCATCGGTCAAGCTTTTAAAATGAAGGTCAAAGTCAACATTTCCTCAATTTATGTTCATTTCTCTGGGGTGAGTTACTACTTTCTAAAGAATAAGCCTCTGGTATACATCTTATGTAGAATATCTAGGTCAGAAAAGAGGATAAGATCGCAAATAGACAACAGGTTTCTTCTAAGTTTTTGATAGAATAGGAAATAATTTACTTTGTTCCCAAATTCCTGTAGTCATCTACATGTTAAGTTTGAGTTTTTCTCATGGAGAAATTTTCTCCTTTTTATGTTATTGAACTTGTACAAATGTATCCTCTTTTGTATCTTTTATGATTCAAATCAATAAAGCCATTTAAAACTCTAAGCCAATTGATTTCAAGTCAGGGACTATATTGATTTAATGATAAAGTTGTTCCTTAACAATAATTTTCCTTATATTATTGCTACTTGGAATGCAGTGTTGTAAATGCAAAAAGATTTACAAAAATTTATTTCCCTTAATTTTGAAGTGGAAGATTTATTTTTTTATTTGCTATAAAAACATAACTAATAAAATTAGAAAAACATTTAATGGGAATTGTAATTAATTTTACAGAAAGTATATTTTTCTAGCAATAAAACTTAGAATTAGGAGTATGTTTTATTTAAGATACTAGTTCAAGATCAATGTCAGAAAGTGAGAGAGAATTTCTGGACCTTATCCATTTTTGATGCATATAAAGTTGAACTCTGCTTTTATTAATTCCACAACCTACACTTATCTTTTTTTTTTTTCTTTTCAGTGGATGATTTTGCTCTCTACTTCAATAAGAAAATGCATCACCAATGCTATGTGTGCGTGCTAAGTCACTTAAGTTGTGTCTGATTCTTTGCAACCCTATGGACTATAGCCCGCCAGGCTCCTCTGTCCATGGGATTCTCCAGGCAAGCATACTGGGTGGGTTGCCATTCCCTTCTCCAGGGATCTCCCTCACCCAGTGATTGAACTCGGGCCTCCGGTGGTTCCTGCATTGCAGGCTGTTTCTTTACTGCTGAGCCACCCAGGAACCCCACCAATGCTATACTTCTGCTAAATCTCTATGCTCTGTTATAAAAGTATCAACATCTTATCAAGTCAATCCTTCTACTTTCAGGCTGAATTCTCCTCTTCAGGGATTGTTACCTTCTTCTGTTCCAACTTTTCCCACCATACTGAATTTCACCAAAATACTTACAAATGTGTGTATTTGGGTGAAATAAATGTAGTAGCACCTCTCATTTATTAAAAAGAGAAAACAATCAAGAAATAAACAGAAATAACCAAAAGAGCCTAGCTTTATGTGACACCCACTACTAGCTTCTGTATCACTTTTTTCTTCCTCTTCACAGATAAAACTTCTCTCCAGAGTTATCTCCATTTTTCCCCCCTTCTCATTCACTCTTCCCCATCATTCTAAAATTTATTTTCAGCACTCCTATTCAAATTGTGTTTATCAAGGCCATCAGTGACTTCTATATAACTATATACAAAGACCGATTTTCTCTCCTCATCTAGCCTGGTGGCTCCTATGGGGGACAGTTTTGCTTACCTTCCCCAGGGGACTGCTGGCAAGGTCTGGAGGCATTTTTGGTTGTCAAATCTGGAGGGTGTGTGCTACTATTTTCATCGAGTGGACAGAGATCAGGGATGCTGCTAAACATTCCTGCAATGCTGCTAACGATTCCAGCCTCCCACCACAAAAACATTATCTGATCCCAAGGATCTATACTGTTGATGTTGAGAAGCTCTGAACATCTCAGACTTTCAACAACATCCCACAGCTGTAAACACTTATTTGTGTCTCTCACAAAGAACATAAGCCTAATGAGTCCTTATCTTTCTCATTTTTTATTATTTTCATTGTTGGTAGATTACTGACTTGCCCTAGATTAGGCAGGATATTTCTACATTTCATCAGTAAGCATCTCTCACATGACTATTGCTTTATTTAGCAGTCTATTTATATCTTGAATTAATGGTAAAATAGACTGGTTTCACCCTTACAGAACTGTTTATCTAACTTCCACAGGACAACCTCTCCAAAGTGGTTCAAGGTGAAGTTCTTGTTGCTTCCCACACTTTCTTCCACCTTGCTGGGAGATAAGATGAGAAAACTTGAAGACTTATAGCTAAGGAAAAATAGAGTTCAAGGTAGCTTGGATTCAAGTCAATTATTATTGATATTTATGAATATTTAGGTGATTATATGGGCTTCCTCAATGGCTCAACGGGTAAAGAATTCACCTGCAATGCAGGAGACATAGGAGACACAGGTTTGATCCCTGGGTAAGGAAGATTCCTTGGAGGAAAAAATGACAACCCATTCCACTATTTTCCCTGGATAATCCCATGGACAGAGGAACCTTGCAGGCTACAGTCCAAAGGGTCACAGAGTCAGACATGGCTGAGCAATTAAGCATGAACACAGATTATTATAGCATTTTAGGCTAAATACACCTTTTTGAACAGGTCAGAAATCTCAGTCACCACTTAACATGTGAATTGTTTGCTTCATTGTTTCATATAAAGTAATGGATTCAAGTCTCAGAAAATAACTTGCAAATGGATTTGAGAAAAAGCCTTTTGAACATTGAGAAATGTCTACAATAGAAACCACAACAGGAATTATCAGAAAAAAAAACAGTGAATAATGAAAAGGTCAACATTGATATCTCTATTCTAGATGATAAAAATAATGTGAACTTCCTTCTACTAGAAAATAATACAGATATAAATAATACCTGATAAATTTTATCTTGAAATGAATTAACTATATTTCAAAGAGAATATAAGCCACTGTATCAATTTCTAATATGCAAAATATGGTCATAATTATTGCATGTAAAAACATTTAATTCTTAACATCAAATTTTTTATTCTATATTAGGCTTCATCCTCTGTCATTGTCAACAACCTTTCAGAGCTTGCTTCTATGAAAGAGTTTGTGTATGCACATCTTGGGAATGCACATAAAAACAGGATGGAGTATGCTATAACAATGAAATATTACCATTCCTTTCTGCTTCACATATTTTAGATTACCATTTACTCTTGGCAGCATAGAAAGGTACTTTCTTTAAACAGTAAGTTTTAAATTCTTACTGAGAACAATAGTAAACAATAATGATTTTATTTTAGACTTTACAAAAATAATTCATGGATTCAATATGCAAACTGTATTCTTTAAGTTCAAAATAAACTAGATTAAATCATGTGTGTGCATGCTCAGTTGTTGACCGTAGCCTGTCAGACTCCACTGTCCATTGGATTTCCTAGGCAAGAATACTGGAGTGGGTTGCTATTTCCTCCTCCAGGGCATCTTCCCAAACCAGACATCAAACCTGAGTCTCTTGTGCCTTCTGCATTGGCAGGCAGATTCTTTACCACTGACCACCTGGGAAGTCCCATCTGGAAGTGGTGAGGGGTGACAAAGACACAACTCCCCATGGAGTTGGTTAGCTGGCAAGGTGTCATTTTGAGGGGGACTCCTGAAAAAGTTCTTGACTAGGTTCTTTGAACTAGATCTTAGCCCTGTGAAGACAGAAAAATGAATCTTCTGCAAAAAGTTTCATCTAATGATCAGTTTTCCAAAGGAACATCACCATATTTATGAATTGCTGGTTTACACCTTTAAAAGCTCTGATGGTAAAATGTAAGAGTTTCAATGTAATAGGTTAAACAGTTTTTATAACATGTGGACCAAACAACCCAATTTGCTTCATAGGGTCCAGGTTTAAACCTGTTTTCTTTGGACAAGGGCTTCCCTGATAGTTCAGTTTTAAAGAATGCACGTGCAATACAGTAAACCAGGATTCACTTCCTGGGTCAGGAAAATCCACTGCAGAAGGGATAGGCTACCAATTCCGGTATTCTTAGGCTTCCCTTGTGGCTCAGCTGGTAAAGAATCCACCCACAATGCGGGAGACCTGGGTTCGATCCCTGGGCTGGGAAGATCCCCTGATGAAGGGAAAGGCTACCCATTCCAGTATTCTGGCCTGGAGAATTCCATGGACTGAATAGTACATGGGGTCACAAACAGTCAGACACGACTGAGCAACTTTCACTTTCTTTTTCTTTGGACAAGTATTAATGGTGTCCCTTTTTATTTAAAAAAGAAAAAAAAAGTTCCTAGCTTGGAAGATAAGTTATATGACTATCCTTTTTAATGCAAATATTTGATTTTTGTTACTGTGGATCACAATAAACTGTGAAAATTCTGAAAGAGATGGGAATACCAGACCACCTGACCTGCTTCTTGAGAAACCTGTATGCAGGTCAGGAAGCAACAGTTAGAACTGGACATGGAACAACAGACTGGTTCCAAAAGGAAAAGGAGTACGTCAAGGCTGTATATTGTCACCCTACTTATTTAACTTATATGCAGAGTACATCATGAGAAACGCTGGGCTGGATGAAGCACAATCTGGAATCAAGATTGCTGGGAGAAATATCAATAACCTCCGACAGGCAGATGACACCACCCTATGGCAGAAAGTGAAGAAGAATGAAAGAGTCTCTTGATGGAAGTGAAAAAAGAGAGTGAAAAAGTTGGCTTAAAGCTCAACATTCAGAAAACTAAGATCATGGCATCTGGTCCCATCACTTCATGGCAAATAGATGGGAAAACAGTGGAAACAGTGTCAGACATTAATTCTGGGGGCCCAAAATCACTGCAGATGGTGATTGCAGCCATGAAATTAAAAGATGCTTACTTCTTGGAAGGAAAGTTATGACCAACCTAGATAGCATATTTAAAAGCAGAAACATTACTTCACCAGCAAAGGTCCATCTAGTCAAGGCTATGGTTTTTCCAGTAGTCATGTATGGATGTGAGAGTTGGACTATAAAGAAAGCTGAACACTGAAGAATTGATGCTTTTGAACTGTGGTGTTGGAGAAGACTCTTGAGAGTCCCTTGGACTGCAAGGAGATCCAACCAGTCCATCCTGAAGGAGATCAGTCCTGGGTGTTCATCGGAAGGACTGATGCTGAAGCTGAAACTCCAATACTTTGGCCACCTGATGCGAAGAGCTAACTCATATGAAAAGACCCTGATGCTGGGAAAGATTGAGGGCAGGAGAAGAAGGGGACAACAGAGGATGAGATGGCTGGATGGCATCACCGACTCAATGGACATGGTTTTGGGTGGACTCAGGGAGTTGGTATGGACAACAGGGAGGCCTGGTGTGCTGTGGTTCACGGGGTCACCAAGAGTCAGACATGACTGAGCAACTGAACTGAACTGAATTGATGAAAAGAATTCCAAGTGTTAACAGGTTACTTGAGAAATTTGCAAAATAATCCTAAAAATTATAAAATGTGAGCAAACAGAGTATAAATGCAAAAGTTCTTCAATGAAATATTGATTTTTTACATTTGTGGTGGTTTAATCTCTCAATCATGTCCAATTCTTTTGTGACCCCATGCACTGTAGCCCACAGGCTCCTATGTCCTTGGGATTTCCCAGGTAAGAATACTAGATTGGGTGCCATTTCCTTCTCCAGGGAATCTTCCCTACCCAGAGATTGAACCCACGTCTTCTGCTTGGCAGGCGGATTCTTTACTACTGAGCCTCCTGGGAAGGCCCCCCACACCCGCTTTTTTTTTTTTTTTTTTACTGATATTGATAAATATTAAATATTCTGAGACTTGAAAACCAGTTACAATATAGCTGAGTGCCTTGGATATGTTACCAGTGCTTGTTTGTTAAACAGTGATAGAAGTAGCGTTATGAAGATAAAATGGGTTAGCTTACATAGACTGATTCTAACATGCCTGTCATAATTGCTTTATTTGATTTAAAATGATTGTTAATGATAAATTGGAAAATTTGGAAATATTAGTGAACTAGTTTTTCTATTGAATTGGCTTTAAGAAAAGTGTCTTTTGGCAAACCTACTTGTTAATAGTTAACATACAGCGTGTACAATGTATCTCTAGGAATTCATAGAAAAACATGAACAGATGTCAAGGAAAAGGCAGTTATATGGACTAGCACATTTGAATTTATACAGTTAATGTAGCTTCATTTGTTTATATCCACAGAGCTTTGAGATCGAGGGAAATTTGAATTTCTCTACTGCTCTTCCCTCTGGGTAGGCACATAAGCCAAGATTTAACCAGTCTTCATAGAACTTCTTCCAGGTCAAAATAGATATTTTATATATTATCACCTCTTAAGCCAGCAACTACCTGTCTTTCCCTTGTACAAATGAGCCTTCTCGGTATTTTCTTATAGATTTTAATATTGGCAACAGAGTCATAATATGCCTCTAGTTCTCAGGAAAACTTTTCTCCTCACTTATCTATGACATCATCAATGTGCCTGGCATCAAAACTGTCTTCAAAGCCATGAGGAAAAAATATACAATTTATATGATCTACTTTGCAAAATCAGCTTTGTGCATACTTGCCATAAATCTCAGAGATCATGTGCCAGTGTGATTAGGAAATAAAGCAAAAGATATTCATTGGCCATATGTACAGAAATAAAATCTGTTTGCTAAATTAAATTGCCAGTCCATTTCCAATCTGTCTTTTCTGGCCATCTTACAGCTAATATGTCATTTCAGTCCACATCATCACTTGTCATACCACTTCATCACTTACTAAAGACTTTCTTTCTTCCTTCCTTCCTTCCTGTCTTCCTTCCATAACTATGAAAAATAAGGCCTTCATATAGCAAGCATTATTTAGGGACTAAAAACTTCAATAAAATAGGGTTCCTTCCCTGAAGAATATAAAAAATCTATTGGAAAGCAGGTATGTCAAGAATTGATCAATTTCCCAGTTAGTCTGTCAGCTCTAGTTCCCATCTCCTGCTCCCATCACCGACTGTTATTTTTATAAAACTCATTTCCGTTCTTCCCTAGTTATAAATCTGCAGTGATTCCCCCAGAGACTTCAGAATAAATCCATGGTCCTTATCACAGTATAAGGAGACTTTGCAATCTGCTTTAAGTTATCTTTCCAGCCCTAACTTAGGCCACATCAAACTATGTATCAATCTTCAGTTTTCTAAGACTTGCACATATTCTTTCTTTTTTCTGCTAAACTGTTCCTCCATTAGTTGTAAAATTACTACTCATTCTCCAAAAATATTTTTATACATCTCTCATCGAAGCTGTTTCAGATTCTCCCCATTAAAGTAAACCATTTCTTTCTTCCAGTTTCCACTGAGCATATACTTTTATCACAGTATTTATTTTTTTATTTTTTTAGTTTTTTTAATATTTAGTTTTTGTTTTTTTTTTATTAGTTGGAGGCTAATTACTTCACAACATTTCAGTGGGTTTTGTCATACATTGATATGAACCAGCCATAGATTTACACGTATTCCCCATCCCGATCCCCCCTCCTACCTCCCTCTCCACCCAATTCCTCTGATAAAGAACATTACAGCATACTAACACATATATATGGAATTTAGAAAGATGGTAACGATAACCCTATATGCAAAACAGAAAAAGAGACACAGAAATACAGAACAGACTTTTGAACTCTGTGGGAGAATGTGAGGGTGGGATATTTCAAAAGAACAGCATGTATACTATCTATGGTGAAACAGATCACCAGCCCAGGTGGGATGCATGAGACAAGTGCTCGGGCCTGGTGCACTGGGAAGACCCAGAGGTATCACAGTATTTAAAATGACATATTATGATTTCCAGGTAACATAATCTTATCTGATAGATAGGACTCTGAAAATAAGGAATCATGCTTTTCTGTGGGGCAATTTGTTGCATTTCCTCATTTCTGCTGTAATATTAGTTAATAGCAGATGATCAATACATATTTGTCAAATAAATGAATAAATTATACTTAAGCTTCAAACACTATCCATATGTTACATTATCCATGGAGTCTCTACCTAACCCCACATGCTCTCCTTGATACCAAATCCCCATGAACTCATAAGACATCACCTATTCCTCCCTCCTAACAGTTGTCCATAAAGGATTAGAGGGAACTGTATGAATATCAGAAAGTGGTGTCTTGTTTAATGTTCTCTGCCTAGTCAATAGTGAGGTGGCACTAGATTTCAGGGCTCTTCCTATACTCCTGCGCTTGCCAAACCTGAGGAAGCAGAACTAAATATAGAGCAAGGAAGTTACTATTCTCTTCAATAGAAAAATTCCCCCAACCTGATCATGCAATGCTAGGCAACAGTGAACACTTATATTAATTAACACTGTATTACTCTGAGTTATCACAGAGAAAGAACTTAAAAAAAAATTGTGTTGTGGCCTAGAACTAAGGGTTTGAAGTAGAAAATCAGAGTAAGGTCACAATGATAATCATGATTTTTGGGGAAAGAAGCATATTTTCCTCTGAGAAAACTTGTCTTTCAAGGATTCTTAGAATCATGCAACAAAGAAAGAAGTTCCCTGGCACTCAATGACTTTCCTTGGTGTTCATGAATTAAGAAAATCTTCCAGTAAACTGGACACGGAATCCCAAATATATAGTAACAGAATACCTATTACTCATTGTTGAGGACTCATGCCCCCAGGGCCGGTGTTGACTTCTGTCTACCTGCCCAGATCATTGCCGTTTCAACATCACTCCTACTTCTTACTCTTCAGTGTCCCACATTCCATTTCATTCCCTCCTCCTGCCCACTTTTCCATGCCCAAGAAACTCATATCACATTGTATTCTTCAGGGATCCCCTAACTTTCATTGAAATATTAACAGCAGAGGAAATCTAGGTGTTTTCATTAAATTACATTCAAGAATATCCAAACTGGCATGACAATATTTCGACTTATATCTCAATTTATTCATATTTAGTGATTTTTGTTTTTACTAAGGACTAACTGTGATGCCTTTCAAATATTTGTTTTATATACCCAGACTATGGAAATAATCAGATACTAGACTATAAACCTCTCAAGAATATACGAATGTCTTAGAAATACTTGTGCACTCAGAATAGTACCTTTAGAGAGTTTAAACATAAATATGAACACTGAAAATAAATCTCAATGTACACCAAACATTCTTGTTCTTTTCAATATTTCATTATTTCTTAGTATAATCTTATGATAATCATAAAAATACATATATTAAACCTCAGCTGCCATATGTTTACAGGACAATTTTGTTTTAATAAACTATAACTATTAGACCAATGAGTTATCAAAAAAGGGAAGAAAGTGCTCCCATTTTGATTTCATAGTGAATTCCTAGGATAATTTTTATTACTACACCCTAGAATTTGGCTTCATCTGAGAACAATCAGGAAACCTTGGTAAGTGTTTTGCTTATTTTAGTAGAAAAGGATAGCTACTCAGGTATAATAGTCAGAATCCATTTATAGAGTTCAATCTGTTTATTTGGAACTGAAAACACCTCTGGATAATAAACAAAGTAATAAACAAATCCCTGAGAGGGAATGTAATGATTTTAGCAGAGCAGGGTCAAAACTGATGAGAAAACTGACAGAAATCATCACTGAATCGCTAGCAAAGTCAACATTTACTAAGAGTGATAAGAAAATGTTCTGAGTGCCAAAGATAAAAAGGAAAAGAGCGAAAGAAGAAAAAAATAAAGGAAACTAAAAAAGGAAATGTTATCATGTAGTGAATGGGATACTTTTAACAATGCTACCCTACAGGTAAAAATGATTTCCATTTTTTAATGCAAGGGAAAATGTTTTTGCTAAAATGCCTTCTGGCACCCTTTTTACAAGTAAATAATGAATTTTGTATAAGCATATTTTACTGCTGAGTTATCAATTCTACTTTGCATTCACATTTTAAAGATAGTGAGAAGCTATTGTGGGTCATAGGGATGAACTTCCAGACAAAGGTTGACCATAAAACCAGTTAACTGTTTTTCCAATAATTACTGGCCTGCAGGGAGACATAATTGAAATATATGAATTTCTAGGATTATGGTTTCCAGTGAAAACTGTGCTTTATGGAACTGACAGCACTAAATAAAAAAGATACAGCAAAATAAAACCTCAACTTTATGATTCTGAAACTAATAAATAAGCAAGGCTCTACAAAAGAGAGTTTGCAATCACATCCAGTATTATAAGGATTAACTTTAGTAAAAGATATGATTAATGTTCAGGAAATTTAATACACTTATTACTCAGTTTTAAAATTAACCATAAACCAAAGTATTGCTTATTTTCCAAAACATGAAATGCAACAATCATTGGGAATACTAAATTTGGTGCAGTAATAGAATACAATTACTTGCTAGTAGGGAAAAAGAAAGATAACTATATGCTATATATATACCCTGTTTTTCATATTATGTATTTTTATACATAAAACTGATTATGTTGTATAATATATCTTGGATATTAACAGCACATGTCCACAATTAGGCAGATTTGCTTTAGTATTGGTCTCCAGCAGTAGGTTCTTTGCCCTTCATTTTTTTACTCTTCACACACTAAGAGCCCAATATATGTTAGGGATCAATAAATATTTGTTGAATGAATGAAAATTAATGAAAGCACATTGATTAAAATAAATTAGCCAAATAAAGATGAATAATTGGAATTTATAGCAGATGAAAAATCAATACATTTTTAATATTTTTACAGTTTTCTTTCCTTGTTTTTTTCTCATCCTTTTGTGTCCCTTATATTTTCTTACTTAAAGTCATTTTAATATTAAGTTGTAGCTTCAGGAGTGACCAGATCAGAACTCAGATCTTCTGATTTCAATAACTTTTTTTCAGTCTAGCAGCTAAAACATCAGAAATGTAGAAATATATAGCATAGCTTTTTCAATGATAAAAATACAGCCATTTCATATTCTTTGAGACTATGAATACATGTACATGTAATATTTAAAAAAATCCAGTTCTGACATTTCAGCTTTTAAATTTAACATAGACCAAAGAAACACTCAAAGAATGAAATGACCCAGTTATTGGGAATATCTGTTCCAGTTTACACATGCCAATAATAAATAATTCATTTTGTAATAACCCATATCTGAACATCTTTTACTACCCTCAAAATCAAAGGGCCTAAAAATTACATAAGCCTCTTTTCTGCTCCTGCAAGAGACATCCTTTGCCTATGAACTGGAAAACATTTTTCTTTGGATCTGGAATTCATTCATTTATTCATTCATTCATTCACTCTTTTATTTATTTGTCAGATATGTATGGATAGCCAACGAGAATGAGTCCCCTGCATTTGAAACAGAGGTGGAAACCACTCTCAGGAAGCCTACACACATACTGGGGGTAGCAGAGATTTATAAATACCTAAAATGCAGTATCGACAAAATTATAAGGTGTAGAGTGTTTAGGTAACTAGTCCATGGTAGTGGCCAAGTGTCCTGCAGAGAACGTAAACTGACACCAGACCCCTCATGCAAGAGTACTTCTTAAATAAAAGCTACAGAAAGTGAAAGTGAAAGTCGATCAGTCGTGTCTGACTCTTTGCGAACCCATGGACTATGGAGTCCATGGAATTCTCCAGGCCAGAATACTGGAGTGAGTAGCCTTTCCCTTCTCCAGGGGATCTTCCCAACCCAGGGATCAAACCCAGATCTCCCCCATTGCAGATGGATTCTTTACCAGCTGAGTAACTGGAGTTACTGGAGTGGGTAGCCTATCCCTTCTGCAGCATATCTTCCCAAGCCAGGAATCCAACTGGGGTCGTCTGCACTGCAGGAAGATTCTTTATCAACTGAGCCATCAGGGAAGCCCAAAAGCTAGAGAGTGACAGGCAAATGCAGGAACCTGATAGGACTTCCCCAACAGCCCTTGTGATCAACATTCCCTCTTCCCTCCCATCACCTGTATGCCTTACACAGCCCTTGGATAAGACTCCCAAGGGACTTGACAACATCTTGCTCTTTTGTTTTGGATTGACCAATCTGACCCTAGCCCAGGAACCCCACACACTCTACCTGCAGATGCTAATAAAAGCAAGTACACCAGATCCTGTCATTCTGACTGCCCCATGCCTTGACATCTGAAAGGAGCCCTTTGAGGTGTGCCAAGTACTTCCTTAGGACCTTCTCTATTTCAATTCCTCTCTTGTTGAATAAATTTACCATCCAGTGCCCTATATTCTAGTTAATAAATTTTAATAAAGTTGTAAGATAAGACTATAGATTCAGAAAAGTGAAGACAGGGGAAAGAGGAATTTAAGGTACAGAGAAAATACAGTGACTCTACAGAGGATCTATTTTTTTTAACACATATGATAGAATGATAAAAGGACAATTTGCAGGGAGCAAGTTGGAGACAGAGAAGAGGCAGTCATATATCAAGAAAATACACACACACTCCACATCTTCTTTATCCATTTATCTGGCAATGAATATTTAGGTTGCTTCCATGTCTTTGCTATTGTAAATAGTGCTGCTAAGAACATTGGGTGCATATATCTTTTCAAAGGTTTTCTTTGGATATATGACCAGGAATGGGGTTGCAGGATCATACGGTATTTTTAATTTTTAAAGGAATCTCCATATTTTTCTCCATAATGGCTGTACCAATTTACATTCTCAATAATAGTGTAGGAGGGTTCCTCTTACTCCACACTCTCTCTAGCATTTGTTATTTGCAGACTTTTGATAATGTCAGAATAGCCATCTACTTGGTATCTCTGTGGGAGAAGGTGAGGGTGGGATGTTTCGAAAGAAGAGCATGTGTATTATCTATGGTGAAACAGATCACCAGCCCAGGTGGGATGCATGAGACAAGTGCTCGGGCCTGGTGCACTGGGAAGACCCAGAGGAATCGGGTGGAAAGGGAGGAGGGAGGGGGGATCGGGATGGGGAATGCATGTAACTCTATGGCTGATTCATATCAATGTATGACAAAACCCACTGAAATGCTGTGAAGTAATTAGCCTCCAACTAATAAAAAAATAAATAAAAAATAAATAAACTAAAAAAAAAAAAAGAATCTACCTGAAATGCAGGAGAGCAAGGTTCAATCCCTGGGTTGGGAAGATCCCCTGGAAATGGAAATGTAAGCCCATTCCAGTATACTTGCCTGGAGAATTCCATGGATTGAGGAGCCTGGTGGACAACAGTCCATGGGATTTCAAAGTGTTGGATATGACTGAGCAACTAACCCTAACATACAAGACAGTGATACCTCATTGTAGCTTTGATTTGTACCTAATAATTAGTGGGAATCTGCCTGCAATGCAGGAGACTCAGGTTGAATCCCTGGGTTGGGAAGATCCCCTGGAGAAGGAAATGGCAACTCACTCCTGCAATTCTTGCCTGGATAATCCTATGGACAGAGGATCTTGGCAGGCTACAATCCTTGGGTCACAAAGAGTTGGACATGACTGCAGTGACTTGTCAATAATCAGTGATGTTGAGCAACTTTTCATGTAACTTTTGGTCATCTGTATGTCTTCTTCAGAGAAATGTCTATTTAGACTTTCTGCCTATTTTTCAAATCAGATTCTTTGTTTTCTGATATTTAGCTGTATGCATGTGTGCTCAGTGGGTTAGTCATGTCTGACTGACTCTTTGCAACTCAATGGACTGTAGCCCGCCGGGCTCCTCAGTACATAGAATTTCCCAGGCAAGAATACTCGAGTGGGTGGCCTTTTCCTCCTCAAGGGGATCTTCCCAACCCAGGGACTGAACTGCATTTCCTGCATTGGAAGGCGAATTCTTTACCACCAAGCTACATGGGAAGTCCTGAGTCAGGAGCTCTTTGTACATTTGGGGGGTTAATCCTTTGTTGGTTGCATTTTCTGCCATTCTGTACATTGTCCTTTTGCTTAGGTTATGGTTTCCTTTGGTATACAGAAGATTTTAAGTTTAATTCGTTCCCATTTGTTTATTTTTATCCTTACTTATTACTCCAGGAGACAGATCCAAAAGATATTGCTACAATTTATATCAAAGAGTGTTCTGCCTGTGTTTTCCTCTAGGAGTTTGATAGTATCCAGTCTTACAATTATGTCTTTAATCCAATCGGAGTTTATTTTTCTGTATGGTGTTAAAGACTGTTCTAATTTCATTCTTTTCACATAGCTGCCCAAGTTTCCTAGCACCACTTATTGAAGAGACTGTCTTGTCTCCATTGTATATTCTTGCTTCCTTTGTCACAGATTAGTTGACCATAGGTGTGTCGGTTTATTTCTGGGCTTTCTGTCTTGTTCCATTCATCTATATTCCTGCTTTATGTGCCAGCACCGATGTGTTTTGATTGCTCTAGCTTTGTAGTATAGTCTGAAGTCAGGAAGCCTGATTCTTACAGCTCTGTTTTTCTTTCTCAAGATTGCTTTAGCTATTTTGTAGTCTTTTGTATATCCATACAAATTTAAGAGTTTTTTGTCCTAGTTCTGTGAAAAATGCCATTGGTAATTTGATAGGGATTTCACTGAATTTGTAGATTGCGTTGGGTTGTATAGTCATTTTGACTAAATTGATTCTTTTAATCCAAAAACATGGTTTATCTTTCCATCAGTTTGTGTCATCTTAAATATCTATGCAATGTTTTCAGTGGAATAGTAAGATAGTTACAAATATGACAACGGAGGTAATCTGATGTGTTGGAGAAACGTTTCCCAGTCATCTTCAGATGATTGGATGTAGGACTCAAGATGACAAGAGTTGGATTAATCAGAGGTTTGAGTTTGTTGAGCTTATGTGGTTGAAAAATAAGTAAACAATCGGGGTCAAGAATACTGTTTAAATTTGTTAAAATGCTGGGTAATGGGATCTAGGCTGGATGAAGAAGCAAGTAAAGTCAGGAGAATGCTGAATTCATACTTGCCATACTTGAGGGAGGAAAATTAAAATGTGATGCATAGGAAATAAAAGATAAAAGTTTATATTCAAAAGAGATTTATTATTTCAAAGGTAGAATAATTTATAGCAGTGTCCAATGGTCATGAGTGACTTAACAGTGTGGATGTTGAGTGTTATTGTTGAATAGTACAAGGAAGTGAGAGGGTAAGGACTGTTGTTCTCAAACTTCATTCTGTCTAAGCACTGTCTGGAGAGTTTTTGAAAAATGCAGATTCCCTGATTCTACTTTTGAGAATTCTGATTCAATAAGTCTGCTGTGGGATTCATGAGTTTGACTCTTTAATGAAGACAGTTTGGATGCAGATAGCAGGCATATCATACTTTGAGAAATTGTCATAGGATGTTAGAATTATAAGTTATGTAAATGTTGGTGAAATAATATGGAAGCAAGATTTTCGATGAGCAAGGAGTGTCTAACCAGTCAAATCAGGTGAGTGATAAAGAAGTCAATAAATACAAGAATAAATAATATTGGGGATGAAAAATATTGGATGTGCTGTTCTGTGCTCAGTTGCTCAGTCGTGTCTAACTGTGACCCCGTGAACTAGAGCCTGCCTGGATCCTCTGTCCGTGGGATTTTCCAGGCAAGAATACTGGAGTGGGCTGCCATTTCCTACTCCAGGGGAATCTTCCCCACCCAGGGACTGAACCTGCATTTTTTGCACCTCCTGCATTGGCAGGCAGAGTCTTCAATGCTGCACCACCTGGGAACCCTATAAAAGCTGAATAGGCTGAGATTTACAGTAAAGGGCAAGGGGAATGCCAGCTTCATCCCTGGGATGTGTTGTCTGCACACAAGGGCTTGTTGAGAAAAGTTTGTCTTTAAGAAAAAGTCAAGGATGAAGTAATCTAGAGGAATAATTTTGTCATGTGTGTGTATGGATTTATCACTCATAGATAGCATATTACTAGTATTTTATTTACTACCTTCTCTTTGCATATAAGCAAAACTCAATGAACATTATGCTTTAAAAATAGTATTTATAAAAATAAAAATTTGGCCAGAAAACTGGCTATAGAAACTTATCTTCATGGCATATTTCATTTCAAAAAATAATGCTATTATATGAATGCACATTATTATAATAAATACTTCAAAAGAATAATTCTGATGATTAAAACATAATTTGTTTTTCTATTCAAATACCTAAAAAAATAATACATTGTCATTCACATATATCTTCTCACTTTTAAAACTAATCATATTCTAATTTTAGTCTACATACTTAAAAGCAATGTACTTCTTTTTATTTTACCGTCCTATTGAGATATAATCAACATGTATTTCTCTAATATAATGTTCATATTTCACTCATAAGGCAACAACAAAAATAACATACAAGCAAAAATTTAACTTAAATTGAGAAAGTTTATCTAATGTTCATGGCAGCATTATTGCTAATAGACAAAACATAGAAATAATCCAAATTTCCATTAAATTCCATTGAATGGATAGCCAAAATTCATGGAATGGAATGCTAGTCAGCAGTTTAAAAGGAATAGAGTACTCATATATGCCACAATATGGATAAACTTTGCAAAATTATGCTAAGTGGATGAAGCTACTCACAAAAGATTGTGTAACTCCATTTACTTGAAATGTCTAGAATAGACAACTCTAGAAAAAAAGAAAGTAGATTGACCAGTTCCTAAGTTGAGTGCAGCAAGAAGGAATTTGTAAGTCAGTTCACTTCTCCCTGCCTTCAATTTCTATAGAACATTTCCAGTGGCATTGTTCCTAACACAGAGAGCTGCCCTGGCCAAAGTCACACAAGTCCCCCCTAAGTCTTTATTTTTCAGATCACTTAAACTTGATTTTTTCATGGCTGTCAATAGAATGACTTCATATCCTTTCTTTGCCGTTTGCTAATGAATATAAAACACATTCTGGAACACAACTGCAAGTTTCTTGTAAAATAAACCTCCAAAGCCAATTGTAACACTCTGGGTGTCCCAGATCTTCTTCTCAAAGATCAAAGCATGATTTCCCATAATTGTTAGCACGATTGAAATGAAAGCAGCCTGCTTCTAGCCTTCGGTCTTATGATGGTGACAATAAAAAGAATAAATATGGTAGAAACAGCTGTACATTTTCAGGAATGATAAACTTCAGCTGGATTTTTTTTAAAACCTAAGCTCTGCATTTGAAGTTTACACCAGCAACTAACTTTAGACAGAAATGGGACTTTGAAGATGAAAGACGAAAAGCAGCACAACAGAATAAGGGTTGGTCAAAAGAAGATGAAATAAATGAGTAAATAATGCAGGAAGTAATCAGTTTCAGAGAAATGTGGCATAAAGAACTTAATAAATTGAAAACCATTTCTGAAGAAAAATATAGCATAATGACAGTTTTTTGCATTATATTATGACGGTAATAAAACTGAAGACTCAAAAGACTCATCAGAAATATGCTACTTTATAATTAATGAGAAACAATAGATGAAAGGCAAATTGAAATGTGTTTATTTCTCTTATTACAGAAGCCTAGATGATGTATTAAATATGAATACTTCAAAAGTGAAGGAAACTGTTTTATGTAGAAGTTGGGAAACTTTGCAAAAAATTGATATTTTTAACTTTGCTTTTGAAATATAGAGATTTTTGATTTGATATAGCAAGTCAACTTGAGAATCTAGGTTGATTATTATTTTGAAAGGTGATAATTTGCACAAAATGGAAGCTGTGAGCTCTCCTGGCTAATTGCAAATAAGCATCTTGACTTATGTTGAAGGATTCAAAATGTTCTATGATTTATGCCAGAGTTTTGAAAATCCTGGGCTTTGTCAAATTAAATATACTTAAAAAATTTTTTTTGATACACAACTTGGAATATTTTTGTGACATAATGGAGAAAAGTAAATTAGTAACTAACTTCCATATTAGAATTTGATTATTGTGCTAAGAAAATATTGTTGCTGAACAAATGTCTCTGAATAAAATTATAAATTTCAATATTTTTAACATTAACCTTTGTTGGCAGAGTTTATGAGAGCTGCAATTCACATCTCCTAAACCATCCTTAATTAAAAGGGTGAATTACTCTAACCGTATTCTTTAGCCTCAGTGACTAGTTTTGACCCTAAAAATGGATTTTATTTTTATGTTACCCAAATTGATAGCCTCTTTTAAAAAAAAAAATAGAGTAAAATATTAAACACAGGCATATTGTTTTGCTTTAGTCCTCCTATGACAAACTTGAGAGGTATGGAAGAACTGTAGCAATTTGTAACGATCTGTAGCAAAAGTAAGACTTCTTCCAGCTCTACTTTTTATCATTTTGTTTCCTTCAGGGAAATAGATGCCTCTGAAACTTCAGGCAGATGCAGAAGCCGCTCAGACTTTTCTACATGAGCTAAGGAAGGCAAACGTTTCTCTACTAACTCTGCTAAAGTTATTTGTTGGTGCCCTATTCTCTTATGTGGAGACCTATTTGATAAGATCTCGGTTAAAGTGATTAAGTTTTCAAGAAATCATTTTTTCGAGCAGAACTTTTACATTTTTATTGGCAGATTTTTAGCAAGAAAATTGTTCTAATGATGCAATTCAGGATGAATTCATTAACTATACTTCATGAGGATTATTTTTACTTTAAAATATACAGATATTAATCCAAAAAAAATTTTTTTGAAACAGGAAAGTTTAATTACAATTAAGTAAGTTAAAATTTGAATTAATTTAAAATTTAAATTTAATTAAAAATTAATTAAAATTCAAATAGATATCAAACACTTTGCTGCTGCTGCTGCTAAGTTGCTTCAGTCGTGTCCGACTCTGGGCGACCCCATAGACAGCAGCCCACCAGGCTCCTCTGTCCCTGGGATTCTCCAGGCAAGAGATACCATTTCCTTCTCCAATCAAACACTTTATGTAACTAATATTTTAAGATTCTCATATAAAGTGGTATAATATCATTATGATGTCTAAATGATAAAAATAGCTAAGTCGATATGTTTAAATAAATCATTCCTTCTATGTCAGATTATATTTATCTATGTTAGCAATGAATTCACATTTTCCATTAAGTTTTAAAGTGCAGTTTTCATTGCAAATAAATGGAATATACGCTAAACAAAACCTTAGCAACCTTTACAAAACTCTACTTTAATGTTACTTCCCTAAAATTTAAAAAGTATGGACCACATTAAAATATCCACTGTGATGCATGTAGAGAATGCATAAATGATTTTTAAAAAGCCAAAGGAGTAATGGATAATGTAATGAAGCAAAAGACCCAAAGCCTGGAAAATTTGTTCATGCTTTGTTGAATGTTTCTGTATTGAGTTGAGTATTGTATTTTGTGTCACTTGAAGGGACACATGTCCAAGAAAACTCCCAATAAATGTTTTATAATAAAAGTGACTAAAATGTTCTAAGCAGTGATTTTGAATTTTCAGGTGAATAAAGTCCTTCTTATGTGACCTTTGTCCTGCAAGTACATTCTTTCTATCTGCATTTATCTAACAGTAAATGCGGAGGCTCAATACCTCTACCCATGAAATAGCATTGCTCACAAATTAAAGCCTCAAAGGAAATATTCCTGTGATACTTCCTGAAATGATGAGACCTCTTCAGACCTACATCTTTAATGCCCATGACTATTTATCATCACAAAGAGGCCTTCTTAATTTAATGACCTTTAGGCTTAACTCTAAGACCTTTAAGCCCATTCATGGTAAGTTTTCCCTTAGTAAATTGTTCCAAGATGAAAATTCAGAAAAAAATGCTGTGTCTTTCAACCAAAGGAAGGGTGATTACAGTTATTTGGGGAAAGTATCAAAATAACACTGGCAAAAGGAACAGGATTTGATGAAGCTATTGCTATCCTGAATACTGAGATTTAAGTTCAAGCTGGTGTATGCATAAAATTTATGAAGCAGGATGGCAATAATTCTAGCCTATTAACTGTTTTAGCATTATATAACCTGAGCTATACTGGTAAGGATAAAAGTTCTTATATAACTCTTAGGCTTAAGCTTATATCTGTTCTGTGAAAATTAGATGGATGTCATAAAAATTCTTTAGCAGAGCTCTGTTGTCAATGAATGTTTCCAAATAAAATTGTTACAGAGATAATCCTGTCTGTCACAAACATTTACAAACACCATTAATTCACACATTTCTTTAGGGAATGGGCAGGTTATGTAATGATAGTAAAACCAATAGGATAAGATTACAACCATGTTACTAATGGATTTTAAGCTTTTATCAGTTGAAATTTATATATTGGTGGTTAGAAACAAATTAATAAATATATATATGGATTATCAAATGTTTTTTATTAACAGTATCTAAGAAATTTCCATTTTAAAATCATTTAGGGGATTAAAAGTGGTTTTGTAATCCTCTGAGTTACTTTCAAAGACTGTTAATTGTGGCCAAATAAGGTTTGCACACCCAGTAAAGCTCTCTACATCAGAAGGTTTTGATTCCTCTGGCTGCCAGTTATAAAGATTCTTTTTGAAAGCTTGCTTTAGAATCAGTTCATGGTTTACAGAAGAATATCAAAGCTCTTACCTTTTCATTTCCTTTTCTAAAATAAAATTGATGTATCTAGTTTAATCACCTACCTAATGCACCAAATTCATTGATGCTTCATGATAAAATATATGAATCATTTTTACATTATCTATTACAACTTAGATCAATTGTGGGTGTTTTAGTCAAGCTACCTTTCATGAAGAAATGGTGGACAGGTTCTTTGTACAAGTTTTATAAAGTTAGAAATGAAAAAAAAATACACTATATCATGTTCATCAATCTTCTCTCTAGCTATAAAACTTATGTCAGACATCACCTTCATATCAACAAAGTTGAATGACTTTACACCCAACTTTTAAACTTTTAAGCAAAAATGCAATAGAAAATGGATGGATATGATGCCAAATGTAGCAGTAACTTCATGCATGTTGCTGTTGCTTAGCCACTAAGTCATCTCTGGTCCTTTCTGATGCCGTGGACTGCAGCACTCCAGGCTTCCCTGTCCTTTATTACCTCCTGGAGTTTGTTCAAATTCATGTCCACTGAGTCAGTGATGCTATCTAACCATCTCATCCTCTGCTGCCCTCTTCACCTCCTGCCTTCAGTTCTTCCCAGCATCAGGGTCTTTTCCAATGAGTCAGCTCATCACATGAGGTGCCCAAAGTTTTGGAACTTCAGCTTCAGCATCAGTCCTTCCAAAAAATATTCAGGGTTGATTTCCTTTAGGATTGACTAATTTGGCCTCCTTGCTGTCCAAGGGACTCTCAAGAGTCTTCTCCAGCACCAGAGTTCAAGAGCATCAATTTTTGGCACTCATTCTTCCTTATGGCCCAACTCTCGCATTCATACATGACTACAGGAAAAATCATGGCTTTGACTAGATGGACCTTTGTTGGCAAAATGTGTTTTCTTTTTAATATATTGTGTAGGTTTGTCATAGCTTTCCTTCCAAGGGGTAAGCGTCTGAATTTCATTGCTGCAGTTACTATCTGCAGTGATTTTGGAGCCACTAAAAATAAAATCTGTCACTGCTTGCACTTTTTCTCCTTTTATTTTCCATGAAGTGATGGGACTGCATGCCATGTAGGCCAATCAAGATGGACAGGTCATACTGAAGAGTTCTGAAAAAACATGGTCCACTGAAGGAGGGAGTAGCAAACCATTCCAGTATTCTTGCTGTGAGAACCCAATGAATATGAACAGTATGAAAAAGCAAAAAGATGTGACATTGGAAGATGAATCCCTACTGAAGTTGGAAGGTGTCCAATATGCTACTGGGAAAGAGCAGAAGGCATTACTAACAGCTCCAGAAAAAATGAAACGATTGGGCCAAAGCAGGAACAACACTCAGTTGTAGATGTTTCTGGTGGTGAAAGCAAAATCTGATGCTGTAAAGAACAATATTGCATAGGAACTTAGAATATTAGGTCCATGAATCAAGGTAAATTGGAAGTGGTCAAGTGGGAGATGGCAAGAGTGAATATCAACATTTTAGGAGTCAGTGAACTAAAATGGACAGGAATGGGCCAATTTAATTCAGATGACCATTGTATCTACTATGTGGGCAAGAATCCCTTAGAAGAAATGAAGTAGCCAACAAAAGAGTTCAAAATGCAGTCCTTGGGTGCAATCTCAAAAATGGCAAGAAATTTCCATGTATAACATCCTTGAAATAAACTACAGTGTGATGATACATTTTCATGAGAGTAGACATGACTTACAACTGGAAGATGCTAGTTACTCACAACAACTTGTTATGGTCAATTAATGTGGGACAGTTAATGTGAAGCTTATATTCCATTAAGCAATTCAAAGATAACCTATAGACAAATTTAAGCACAAGCAACATCTGAACTCAGTCATGGGAGTCAGGAAGAAAAACAAATTCCACACCATTGCTCAACTGTGTCATGTTTAATGGTCACTAGTGGCTTGTAGACAAGACTCAACCTGCTAGGTAAACAACCAGTTTGTTTGTTTGAAGTGTAAACAAGGGATGATTTATTCATTTGTTAATTTTGTTTCTTGCTTTAACACTTTAGGTTATATTTCTTCTCTGACTTAAGCAACTTTTATCTAGACTCATTTAAGCTACCATTTTCTTCAAAATCTATAGCAAGATACTTTTGAATAACCTCATGTAGAATATCTCCAATTTCTATAATAGAGCCTTTAAAAAAATAAATAAATGGTATTTGGAACTGTATTTATCTGTAAAAAACTATTAAAAATAAAAATAATAAACAGATGGATGAATAGCCTGAGCTATACATTTTTTTCTTTTTGAGGAGTAAAGTTCAAGTATTCACTAAGGCAATAATGCCAGTTTTCTTGTAGTTAATAAACTAGATTTAAATACAATTTCAAAGAAAGAGACATCACAAAGTATCTAAAACAGGGTCGCTTGAATGAAGGTATCATTAATGCATCTACATTGACAATACACCAAAGTCAATAAAATAAATAAACTGCATTTCTTTATGGCCATATTTCATATGTAAAATTAAATATTTTTTACTTTACTCTGGTTTAATAAACCAGATTTATTATTTATTATCTGGGGGTTTAATAAAGCCCCCAGATGCATAATTTGAGTATGACAAATTCTGTCATTAAAATATTATTTACAAACTATAAAGGAACAAGTTTATAAACTTATTCCTTTATAACAACATAATTCTGATAAAATATTTTAAAACAAAGCTTCTAAGCAAGAGTCAACATACAACTGTTTTGCAGACAAAGCCAACCCTAAACTTCTTTTAAAGACAGAACTTGACAATGTCTTTGTGAACATCTATGTCTCCTCTGCTGTATGTTGAAATAAGATTTATATATGAGATAAGTCATAGATTTGGTTTATATTCTCTAATAAGAGGGAATAAAAGGGGGCTGTAGATTAGAGCCCTCTGCATATATTCTTTTTTTGTTAAGAACCATAAAGAAAGAAAATGGACTAAAATGACTAAATGTTATTGGAACAATTCCCACAAATGCCAATAATTATAGATCTTGGTTTCTTCGGTTCTCACGGTTCTGTCTTTAGTAGCTTATTACAACGCACAACACAGCATAGAGTGCTTTCCAAACAACACACGTTTAACATCCTCACATTACCGACCATGGCCAAGATTCTGGTTCAAATGCAAAAGGTCTAAGTGATGCAATAGAAACCACAGGAAAAGTGAGATCTGTCAAATACTAAACTGTCCATGTTACTGAGCAAGTACCAGAAAGAGGTCCTCCTTTGAGACTTCCATCTTTCATCTCCTACAATTCTACTAAGTCCATCTTTATTGCCTGTGTATTTAATGATAAGCTTAAAAGGGTTTTTGTTGTTGCTGTTGGTGGTGTTTTTAACAAAAGCATAGCATATGCTGCCTGGAAGATTAGTGACTTTCTTCTTAGAATTTCTGCTCAGTTGCTTGCAGGAATTCAAATAAGATCCTGCGGGAACACTTACTAATCTGGGCCTGGGTTTGTAATCATTTAGTAGATGGAAAAGAACCTTCTCTTCCTCTATGCCTTAGTATACATTGGAAAATCTATGTTATGCCTAACAATTGTATAAGTGCAAAATGACATTGCATTCCATCATTTAAAATAAATAGATCAAAATCTTAAAATATTTCTATACTAGTATCAGAAAGAAAGACATAATATTTACAAATTTGGGGTCACCTACTGCAAGGTCTACAAGATGAAGAGTTAATTTCTCTCTCTCTCTCTCTTTTCTTTCTTTTTGCCCAATAAACACTCATTGGACACTGAAAAGAACAGGCTAAAGGCTTGAATACAGTTAATAGACTCTTTGGCAGAACCATCAATCTCTATATTTCATATCAGATGCTGGTTTGTTGCATGAAAAATCTGTATTAAAAAGTTCTCAAAGTCAGTGTCCTGTCAATAGAATTGAGTACTATTTTAATGTATATTTATATCCCACTTCAGTCTAGTGCTAAATTTGGAAAACTGTACCGTGCTGACTTTATCAGAAACTACTCTAAACTTTGAGTGACGCGGGTCTCCAGCAAGGGCCTGTCCTGCACTGTCCTGTTATAGTCTGCTAAGCTCTCTGCCTTGTGAAAAAGGAGCATGAGCTGGATACACACAATTCCACACGTATATATTCTGGTTGGCTTCCTCTGCCACACACTCTCAGAATTCCTCTCACCAAATGGAATCTGTTTAAATCTTCCTCTTCAGTTCAAATATCAAAAGTTTGCTTGTTGCTTAATGGGTTCAGACCAATTTTCATAATGCTACTTTTACACAGAATCCATCATTCCATGTCTGAATTGTGACTAAGTCTAGTTTTCCACATGCTTTGAAAAATTATCTCCAGAAGCAAAGACCGTATCTCATTCCCTCACAATGAGCAGCAGCAGCAGCAACACTTTTGAAAGCTCATTATATTCAAGGCCTATTTAGTTACTAAAAAAGAAAAGATATAAATAGCTCATGGGCAAAATTTCCTATCTAATTTGGGAATACTGTTGAGTTATACAGGAGGTAATTTTCCATATTCTGAAACAAAAACAAAAGTCAATACCAAAAGACTCCACTCCTTTAAGCAGACTACTCCTTTTTTTAATATACTATCTGTACAGTTTCTCATAATTTTTTTCAATTAATTAATTTTAATTGGAGGATAATTATTTTACAGTATTGTGATGGTTTTTTTGCCATACATCAACACGAATCAGTCAAAATTTTTTAGTTTTCCATTTTTTTTCTGAAGTCTTAGATTTTTACTTTAAAAATTCACTGTTCTAAACATATTACTTAGGAAATATCCTGATTTAATTCAATTAAATGAACCTAGTCTCTTAACTTTTAATTTGTGTTATCTTTGTCATCGTTATGCACTGTATGGGAATTCCTCTATTCCCCTTAGGTATGACTGAGAACTCAGTCAATTTACCTCCAATTTTGAAGGACATTTTAAAACATGAGCTTAATTTTTAATAAAGATGGCAACTAAAGCCTAACAATTGGTTGGAAGTAGAAAAAAGAAAAGGAAAAATGGTAATTTTCTTTGTTCAAACAGGTAACACAATGAAAACTTACCAGCTTTTCTTAGGAAATATTGACACTTAATAGTCACTGGACTAATCCCCAGATAACTAATTGGTCAAAAGCAAATGTTTTTGTTTTGTTTGTTTTGTTTAATGAATTATTCATTTTTGACCAAACCACATTTAGCATTCATTTGAATGTTAAAGCACATGCAAACAATTTGTTGGGAATATCTCATTAATATAGACATGGAATCTCTGCTGGTAGAGGAAGACATAACTAAATAATCAAGTTGAAATCTTAGGAAAACAACAAAAAATCTTTTTAAATGCACAGAGGGATTATTGTATGGGAATCACTGATTAAAACTAGAATAAAAGTGTTTGATTTAAATCAAAGAAGTATAATTAAATCATTATCTGATTATCAGAAGCAACCTTAAAATAAGCAAGCTTAAAAAGGCATAAAGATTTGAACCTCTTCATTAGGAAGTCAAAATTGCAGGAAAGTTTTTCTCTGTGCATTGTAAAAGAACACTTTCCCAAGGCTTATTAGACAGATCACTCATCACATAAGATGTTTACAGATGTGATGCTAACAAATAGCTCCAAGGAAATGAATTTTGGAAAATCTATGTTTTTAAAAGATTACTTATCACATTTATTTTTTGAATAGCTTATTAAGTTTCATTATTCCAGCATTGTCAGAACTTTTAATAAGCTTATCTTCCTTTTAAATCTGAGAACAAGTAACAGTGTTAGGAACATCCTGTGGACAAGTTTCCAAATATCACTTTTTAAAAATAAGTTGCTGTGATAGATTTTAATGTGAAAGTTACCTTAAAAACTGCTAATCTTAACTAAAATATCTTCATTCAAATATAAGAAAGGAAGGTACATTAGGTAAAGAAAGAAAGGAAGAAAGAAAAAGAGTTATGTGATGACTAAACTATTTGACAGCTATTTCTATGAAGTTTTACTCTCCTTTAAAAATAGAGTGAATGTCATTATTTAAATGTAGGATCAGGTTCTGGGCCACAGCGCTTAAGATAAAGACGCTATCCATTTCCTTAACTAAAAAATCCCTGGTGAGAAGAGCAGCTAGAAGTACAGTGAACCACTCATCTCGTTCCTGTCTGTTGATTTGCTCTCTGTAAGGGTCTTCTGAGAACTTCAGACTGGAAAGGGAGTGAAGCCATGATCAGAACCCAGGAACTCGGGCTCCTTTATTCATGATGGCTATCACTCCCCTCTCCCGGCTCTTCTACTGCTCCTTACATTTTCTTCTCTCCTGTCTCCTCTTGAACCTCACAATTTTCCTTCAACGATAATCATGATTCAGAATAATAGGATAATTACTCTAAATTTTACTTTTATCCTAGACATTCTAGCAAAAATAATAAAATGGTAAAATATTTTACTGTAATGCATATTGACTTTAAAATTTTGTACCTAATGTTATGGGGACAAACACCTTGATTTGGACTTACATTTACTATTTTTTCTATAAATCGTTATCATGCAGCAATCAAAACCTTATTAGAATGAATGGGCTATAAGAGGCAAAAATAAAAGTGTTTTTTATCCATTCATATAGTCAATCAGCAAATATTAGTTAAGGTCTATTTTATTTCAAAGAGTGTGGTAAGTGCTGTAAGTTAATAGAGCAAAATCCCACTCTCTAGAAGTGTCCATTCCTTGCAGGAAACATAGAAATTAAGAAATACTTAATGTAATTAATGTAGTGATGGAAATATGAACAAGATACTATGCCAGAAAAAGAGAAAAAGACCTATGTAATGCTTGGAGAAATGAAATCTGGAAGACGTGACATCTAAATAAAATCTAGTAATCGCTGAAAGGTCGTGTCTGACTCTCTGCGACCACATGGACTGTAGCCTACCAGGCTCCCCCGTCCGTGGGATTTTCCAGGCAAGAGTACTGGAGTGGGTTGCCATTTCCTTCTCCAGGGGATCTTTCCAACCCTGGGATCGAACCCAGGTCTCCCGCATTGCGGGCAGATGCTTCACCGTCTAAGCCACCAGCGAAGCCCACTAGCAGTTTCCAAAGTGTCCAAGTGAGGCAGAAAAAGCCTTCAGAGAGAGAAAAGTAGTTTCAAGATAGGTGAGAGAAAGCGTGGTGCAGGCTGAAATCTGACTCTTCCCCAGGACCTGTAGGGGATGTCTGACCTGCCCGGCTTCCTGCGCTGTGATACTTTCACCTTCCTTGTACTCCACCTGCTGTGAAATAGATGCTGAATTTTGATGTGTAAGAAATGATGCCTCATTGTTTTAAATTTTATATTTCCAGCTAGTGAGCCTAATCACCTTTTCTATGTTTATCTGCTAAATGTGTGTATTTTTAAGCAACAGGTAATCTGAAATACAGAGAAAGTAATCAAACTTGAAGAAGTCATGAGAGTAGTAATATAAATATTCAGTTTCCTGTGGTCCATTCAACCATTTAAAGACCCAAGCCATAAATATCTTTTAATTTCTGTAATTTTGAAAGGCTAATAAAGCCTAATAAGAGATTATTGATAAATGACAGAATGAATGACCTAAAAGTACTTAAAGTTTGTGTAACATATATTTGTGTTCTTATATTTATTTTCTATCTCGCTCTTGATTCTCCCTAGAAAAATGCATATCTAATTTTAATGTAACCTTTATATACTCTCTCTCTCTCACATACACACATCACACATATATTTTGGCCACACCCCATGGAATGCTAGATCTTAGTTCCCCAACCAGGGGTCGAACCATCCCCTGCTTTGAAAGTGTGGAATCTGGGTGGAGAGGGAGGTGGGAGGGGGAATCGGGATGGGGAATACATGTAAATCCATGGCTGATTCATGTCAATATATGGCAAAAAACACTACAATATTGTAAAGTAATTAGCCTCCAACTAATAAAAATAAATGGAAAAAAATTTAAAAATATAAAACAATGTATAACGAAAAAAAAAAAAAGTATGGAATCTTAACCACTGGACCACCAAGGAAGTCCCTGCTGCTGCTAAGTCACTTCAGTCCTGTCACGACTCTGTGTGATCCCATAGATGGCAGCCCACCAGGCTCCCCCGTCTCTGGGATTCTCCAGGCAAAAGGCAAAAACACTGGAGTGTGTAGGAAGTCCCTATGCATATCTAATTCTAAATGACTCTTTTATGCCTATCTTTTCAAGGTATTAGTAAACATTTCTACAAAGATATTTCATAGAAATTTCAAATTTAGGATATAAAAATAAATCCATTATCCTTACCTCTCAAAATAAAAACCAAAATGTATGTATTTCCCTTTTGAGCTCATGGCACCATCATCCACCCAGCTACCCAAATGAGAAATCTAGTAGTCATCCTGGTTCTCACTGGCCCTATAATTCTCATAACCCATCACTCAGAAAGCCCAGTGATCCAATCTAGCTAGTCTCCCTCCATTCCTTCTGCTACCCTCTGAAACCTCTGGCTGACTTCTGAAACTCCAGATTTGTCCCTTGTTTCACGTCTCCTTATCTTCATACATTAAAACCTACTATGTCATAGTACCCTTTCAAAAACTTGAATAAAATCCCAGCATCCCCTTTTTGAAAACTCTAAGGGGAAATCTCTGTACCTATAGAATGAAGTTCAAATTACCAGGTATGCAAATTCTTACTAGAGTGACTAGGCCTGCGAATTCTTGTGATCCATGGTTGGTTTTTTTGTTCTGCAATGTTTTCACCAAACAGCTGATCGAATGACATGCTTCCTAAATGACATTTTGCTGAATTTCCTTACTTGAAGCTTATAAAGATAGTTTATGAAGGTATTTTTGACATGACTAATTCAACTAAATAGAGTAAATTTGGAACAATATCTTTAAACACTGAATTCCTCTTTACCTTTCATTTCTTAGAAATAATAGCTATCAAACACTGGATGTGAATTTCATCATGCTCTGTCTTATCTCCCAATAATTGTCTTCTCTTCCCTCTGCTAGGAAGGCTTTTCCCTTTTGTGTAGTGAACTCATAGATCCAACAGTCTGGACTCTTGTGTCATCTGTAGAAGAGATGCATGCTTGCGTGCTAAGTCATTTCAGTCATGACCTACTTTTTGTGACCCATGGACTGCAGCCCTCTAGGTTCCTCTGTCCATGGGATTCTCCAAGCAAGAATACTAGAGTGAGTTGCCATGCCCTCCTCCAGGGATCTTCCTGATCCAGGGATTGAACCCATATCTCTACAGGAGAACATTTCCTCAACTGTGTGAAACTATAGAGAAAATATTTGTGTGTTTCTCTCTGCTTAGGGTATTTTGAGCAGGTAAACTGGGACCTCAGTTAAAGTACATGCCTTTGAAAGTTAATGGATGATTGGATAGATAGACATGTTTAGAGATACATAAAAATGTATCTCCCTAGGGCTATGTGTTTCCATTTCAAAGAGGAATTAAACCGAGAAGATATACACATATTTCAAAGTCAAGTTTACATTACATTTAAAACCTGTAAAATTTTGAAGAAATAGGTTTCTTGCCCCCTCTCAAGAGAGGAGGGTGGGAGCTATGTAGCAGTTCCCATTTCAACTTCAAGATTCATAATTTTGGAGTTCTTCTCTTGTGGTATAAATCCCTTCCCTGTGTATACACAGGCATAACCAAATGACTCATTTCTTTGCCTCAGATCGGGGACTGGGATTTAATCTGTGTTTGATACAGAAACATCATTTTGCATTCAGGCTAATATAGATAAACATAGATATTAGAAAATTATTAAATTGAGCAAATTAAAGCTCCCTCTATTCTTCCATAGCTAAGTATTCATACCTCTAACAATAAATTTATCACATTGGTTTATTTGTTGCCCCATAAATGTGAGTTACAAGATAATAGAAGCTGTCATCTATCAATCTTTGAGTCACAAGTTACTTGTGTGTTTCCTACGATATTGACAGAACAAAAGGATACAAATAACAAATATTCAGGGGCAATTTAATTCTTTGGAACTATTCTACAATGTCTCCAAATAAAAATAAAATAGGCACCATATATCTTTATAGCCTATCATATCTTTTCCCATAGAAAACCAAAGTCTATATTAAATTTACTATGGAAACATACTGAATTTATATTAAATTTCTTTATAAAACTCAGAAAACAGGAATCCATCAAACATGTGACATTCTAGTTTTTGAGCTAAAATGGAGATTTAGAGAGTTGGAGAGCAATCAAAGATGAACAGGAAGAGGCAAAGACATAATAATTCTTACTCCACCTCAAAAGTCAAAATCAGATATTTTTACTTTTGAATTTTGGGTGGCAGAAATAAGAAGACTACCTCCTAGACAAAGTAGTCAAATTGGCTTCAATAACACCAAAGACAAAAAATCACAAACAATAGAATTATAAACAATAATAAAACAACACGTATTTCTTTCTTTATAATTATTTATAGTCCCATATTCAAGCTACAAATTCTATTCTGTTTTCATGTAAAGTAGAAATCAAGTAGAAACCAGGATAATATATTTATCTATCTTGAGGTAGTTTTCATGACACTCAAAATCATATGCCAAGTGTCATGAAAACAAAAATTTGCCATATATTTACATCCGTGACTAGAAAATGAAGTGGATTAAGAAAGTATGTCAGCGAGAGTCTGTTTTTTTGTTTGGTTGTTTGTTGCTGTTTTAAAATAATTGATTCTCTCTTTGGGAAAAAGAGTCATTGACTTTACTACAGAGATTATCAGTAAATTTGTGCAGCTCACCCACCACTCTAATCATTATTGTCAGGAAGTCAATTTGAGATCACAGGTCATAGCTTTAAATTCAAGTGTGGCATAGGGAATTTAATCAGCATGTGTATACACACAGAAAAAATAGCATGCTGCAAGCAAACCTACTTTGATGATACATTTATTTAAACTGGTTTAAAATTATTCTGGAAATGTGTTTAAATAAAGATAATATTGGGGTTGTGTGCATTTTAAACTGTTTATTATGAACTACATCTCATTATTATAAGGTGTAAATATTTTGCGTTTTAGTTTCTGCCTCAACAATTCTATCAAAACTGCTTTCTTAAAGGTTACCAATGGCCTCCTAGTTGCCAAATCCAATGGCCTTTTAAAATTCCTCATCTTCTTTGACACTGTTGTATTATTTGATACTACTCACTTCCCCTTCTTCCTTGAATGTGTGCTCTATGTTACAGCATAAGGCAAATTTAAGATGTGTACCCCCTAAGTACACCTCACTTTGGGTACTCTTTCTGTCTTTTGGAACCTATTTGTTTTTTTCTTTTTTTTCGGCACGAAATGTAAGCATAAACTAGGTGGAGTTCATGAGTTGTTTATAGTTCATTAGTTTATTAGCTATTGTAGTATTCAGGCATTCAGGGTATCTCCTTTTCAAATATGAGCAATTAGGGAGGCTTTATCACAGAATTAAAAGAGAACCTACACAAATGTAATGGGTTAGATCAGGAGTAGGCAAACCATGCCTATGTGCCAAATTCAGCCTTATCTGGTAAGTTTTACTTGAACACAACCACATTCATTTACTTCCATACTGTCTATGGCTGCTTTTTTTTTTGCTACAAGGGCAAAGTTGAGCAGCTGCCATAAAGGCCACATTTCATGCAAAACCTCAAATATTTACTGTCTGCCCTCATGCAGAAAAAGTTCACAGGCCCCTTGGTTAGAGGATTAACTAAATGACCTAAGAAGGAACTACTCACATTTTTCAAACTTTTAATTTTGTATTGGGGTGTAGCTGATTATCAATGTTGTGGTAGTTTCAGGTGAATAGTGAAGTGACTCAGCCATATATCCACATGTATCCATTCTCCCCCAAACTCATCCTCCCATCCAGGCTGCCACATAACAGGGAGCAGAGTTCCATCTGCTAAACACAAGGTTCTTGATGAGAACCATCCATATTTGATGCAAAGAAAAAGCCTCGTTATTGTAAAGCTTTATGCCAATATAGGATTATGGCGTGGAACTAGATGTAGGCACAAGATTCTTCCAGTGCCTGCCTAGATATGACTTTCCTTTTTGGCATTTTCCCTGATGGCTCAGACAGTAAAGAATCTGCCTGCAATGTGGGAGTCCTGGGTTTGATCCCTGGTTTGGGAAGATCCCCTGGAGGAGTGCATGGCAACTCACTCCAGTATCCTTGCCTGGAGAATCCCCGTGGACAGGGGATCCTGGCAGACTATAGTCCATGGGGTCACAAACAGTTGGACATGACTGAGCAACTTCACACAGCACAGCTCAGCACTCAAGAATAAAAGGGAGAATCCAGAATAGTTAGTTATCTATATAGATTCTAGAAGACCTCATACCAACTTATCCACTGTTCTGGCTTCCAGAGTGCACATAAGCATGCAGAGCTCCACCATGGGAAGGTGTCTTATCACCAAACCTGTGTCAGGAGGAAGGAAAGGAAGGGGCAGTGATATATGGTCCCTTCTCTTATAACTATTGCATCTCAATAAATTAGTCTCCCTTTGAGACTCTCTATGTTGTGAGTAAAATTGATCTACTTTATTACAAGCAAGAAGGATGCTAGAAATGTTGCCACAGTGAAGTTTCCTGCAAGCTTGTTGAACTTAATTTCTTTCTTTTTTTTTAAGTAGATTGAATATGTCAAATTTATTTTTTTTTTTAAAAAAGAGACACAGATGTACAGAACAGAATTTTGGACTCTGTGGGAGAAGGCGAGGGTGGGATGTTTCGAGAGAACAGCATCAAAACATGTATATATCTAGGGTGAAACAGATCACCAGCCCAGGCTGGATGCATGAGACAAGTGCTCGGGCCTGGTGCACTGGGAGGACCCAGAGGAATCGGGTGGAGAGGGAGGTGGGAGGGGGGATCGGGATGGGGAATACATGTAAATCCATGGCTGATTCATGTCAATGTATGACAAAACCCACTGAAATGTTGTGAAGTAATTAGCCTCTAACTAATAAAAATAAATTAAGGATTCTATCACACCTGCAACATTCTTACAATAATCAATCCTTCCTCCCAACCATGATTTCAGGTAGCCTAAGTGAGTTGTCTCCCTTGTCACCAAAAGGTAGTTGACATAAATGGACTTGGGCTGTCACAAAAAGGAAACTGAAGAATCATAGCAGGCTCTTGTGTGGTCCACTTTATATATAAGGATATCAGAAAAATATTTAGATAATGCAAATAGAAGTTTAGTACTTTCACACTGGTCTTAGCTCAAGCTACTATGACAAAGTGCCACAGACTAGGTAGTTTAAACAATAGTTAATGGAGGTCAGAAGCTGCAAAATCAAGGTGCCAATAGAATAGGTTCTTAGTGAGGGCCCCAGTCCTAGCTTGTAGATAGCTACTGTCAATGGTCATTGTTTAGTCACTAAGTCGTGTCTGACTCTTGTGATCCCATGGACCTTAGGCTGCTGGGCTTCTCTGTCCATGGAATTCTTCAGGCAAGAATACTGGAATGGGTTGCCATTTCCTTCTCCAGGGTATCTTCCTGACCCAGGAATTGAACGCAGGTCTCCTGCATTGCAGGCAGATTCTTTACCAACTGGGCTACAAAGGCTACCATTGACTTATTTAGAATTATATTAGTCCAGTTGCTGTTATCCAAAAAAATACTTTTTTCAGTGGAATTTTTATGGTACCCATGTAAAACCCCATTACATATTTTCAGAGGGCTTGATTTTGTGCTGAATGTCTACTTTTGTGTTCATTGTTGTTGAGTCGCTAAGTTCTGTCTGTCTTTTTTGTGACCCCATGGACTGTAGCCTGCCAGGCTCCTCTGTCCATGGGATTTTTTCAGGCAAGAATCAGTTAAAAAACAAATCTAAAAGAAAAAAAGAATATTGGAATGGGTTGCCATTTCCTTCTCCAGGGATCATCCTGACCCAGGGATTGAACCCACATTTCCCACATTACAGGTGAATATTTTAACACTGAACCACCTGGGAAGCCTTTGTGTTCATGTGTGTGTATGTATATATATATAATTTTAAAATTGAGATGCATTAATTATTTGAGTTTTTTAGACCTCATATTATAAAACAAAAGCACCTATATCTATAGAAGTCTGGTAGAAATAATATTTTAAAAATAATGCAATGCAATTATTCACTTTATTCTCTGACACTGCATTCTCTTATTCCTGAAAATATATTTGAAGATTTTTCTTTAGTAATTGACATCCAAGCTTGTGAAAAATAGGCTGAAGAGGTCAAATGTGTTCCTGTTGTACATCTAACTAGCTTATAACCATGGACAATACTCAGAATACTTCAAAAAAGAGGCTTACTCAGCTGTTAAATGAAATGGGATTATTTCAAAGGTCTTTTCAAGCTATAAAATTTCATGATTGATAGAAAACTCTCATTAATGATCTGACCAGAAGATTTACTGTTTTCTGAAGCTTGTTATACAGTTTCTCAATTGACATCATCAACAAAAGACAAATAAGTTACCATATATTAGTCAATTTTCTCATAGTAGCTCAAGTCATCAACATTGGAAAATCCAATATTTTATGGCCCCTGATTAATAAAAAGATAAAGAGTTTTACCGGAACTCTATAGCTAACATTTCAAGTGGTTTTCTATGTACAGGCAGTCCTTATTGTACATATTTCTGAAGTGAAGTGATTTATCACAGTTTAATTAAATACATACAGTCCCCCCAACAAAATAGCTCAAATTCCAGTTTACATGATATATTAACTGTAACTTCATGAAGTGCAAGTTTCACTATTAACTCTGCTCACAAGTCACTACATAAACAAAAGATGTGCATCACAATATATAACAATTTATGTCACTTCCTCCAAAGTCTGTCAACGATTGGTCATTGTGCATTTGTTATTTTATTCATATATAGCTAGCTTGCTGTGTTGACTATTTGTCTCCCAGTGATAAATCCAGGAGCCATTTTACAAAAAGTGGATAATTGGCAGAGAAACTTAGTCAACAAAAATCACCTCACACCTGTCAGGATGTTTATTATCAAGAAAACAAAAGGTAACAAATGTTTCAACAAGGATATGGAAAAATTGGACCCTTGCTCACTGTTGGTGGAAACCCCAAATAGTGTGACTGCAATAGAAAAAAGTATGAAAATCCCTCAAAAAATTAAAGGTAAAACTATTATAGGATCCAGCAGTCTCACCTCTAAGTATTTACTTGAAAGAATTGAAATCAGGCTCTCAAAGAGCTGTTAAGACTTCTGTGTCCAACTTGGATGAAATGGACAAATTCTTAGAAAAGTATAACTTTCCAAAACTGAACCAGGAAGAAATAGAAGATCTTAACAGACCCATCACAGGCAAGGAAATCGAAACTGTAATCAAAAATCTTCCAGCAAACAAAAGCCCAGGACCAGATGGCTTCACAGCTGAATTCTACCAAAAATTTAGAGAAGAGCTAACACCTATCTTACTCAAACTCTTCCAGAAAATTGCAGAAGAAGGTAAACTTCCAAACTCATTCTATGAGGCCACCATCACCCTAATTCCAAAACCTGAGAAAGATGCCACAAAAAAAGAAAACTACAGGCCAATATCACTGATGAACATAGATGCAAAAATCCTTAACAAAATTCTAGCAAACAGAATTCAACAACATATTAAAAAAATCATACACCATGACCAAGTGGGCTTTATCCCAGGAATGCAAGGATTCTTTAATATCTGCAAATCAATCAATGTAATGCACCACATTAACAAATTGAAAGATAAAAACCATATGATTATCTCAATAGATGCAGAGAAAGCCTTTGACAAAATTCAACACCAATTTATGATTAAAACTCTCCAGAAAGCAGGAATAGAAGGAACATACCTCAACATAATAAAAGCTATATATGACAAACCCACAGCAAGCATCACCCTCAATGGTGAAAAATTGAAAGCATTTCCCCTGAAATCAGGAACAAGACAAGGGTGCCCACTCTCACCACTACTATTCAACATAGTGTTGGAAGTTTTGGCCACAGCAATCAGAGCAGAAAAAGAAGTAAAAGGAATCCAGATAGGAAAAGAAGAAGTGAAACTCTCACTGTTTGCAGATAACATGATCCTCTATATAGAAAACCCTAAAGACTCTACCAGAAAATTACTAGAACTAATCAATGAATATAGTAAAGTTGCAGGATATAAAATTACACAAAGAAATCCCTTGCATTCCTATATACTAACAATGAAAAAACAGAAAGAGAAATTAAGGAAACAATACCATTCACCATTGCAACAAAAAGAATAAAATACTTAGGAGTATATCTACCTAAAGAAACAAAAGACCTATACATAGAAAACTATAAAACACTGATGAAAGAAATCAAAGAGGACACAAACAGATGGAGAAACATACCGTGTTCATGGATTGGAAGAATCAATATTGTCAAAATGGCTATTCTACCCAAAGCAATCTATAGATTCAATGCAATCCCTATCAAGCTACCAACAGTATTTTTCACAGAACTAGACCAAAGAATTTCACAATTTGTATGGAAATACAAAAAACCTCGAATAGCCAAAGCAATCTTGAAAAAGAAGAATGGAACTGGAGGAATCAACCTGCCTGACTTCAGACTCTACTACAAAGCCACAGTCATCAAGACAGTGTGGTACTGGCACAAAGACAGAAATATAGACCAATGGAACAGAATAGAAAGCCCAGAGATAAATCCACGAACCTATGGACACCTTATCTTTGACAAAGGAGGCAAGAATATACAATGGAAAAAAGACAACCTCTTTAACAAGTGGTGCTGGGAAAACTGGTCAACCACTTGGAAAAGAATGAAACTAGAACACTTTCTAACACCATACACAAAAATAAACTCAAAATGGATTAAAGATCTAAATGTAAGACCAGAAACTATAAAACTCCTAGAGGAGAACATAGGCAAAACACTCTCCGACATAAACCACAGCAAGATCCTCTATGACCCACCTCCCAGAATATTGGAAATAAAAGCAAAACTAAACAAATGGGACCTAATGAAACTTAAAAGCTTTTGCACTACAAAGGAAACTATAAGCAAGGTGAAAAAGACAGCCCTCAGATTGGGAGAAAATAACAGCAAATGAAGCAACAGACAAAGGATTAATCTCAAAAATATACAAGCAACTCCTGCAAGCTCAATTCCAGAAAAATAAATGACCCAATCAAAAAATGGGCGAAAGAACTAAACAGACATTTCTCCAAATAAGACATACAGATGGCTAACAAAACATGAAAAGGTGCTCAACATCACTCATTATTAGAAGAAATGCCAAATCAAAACCCACAATGAGTATCCATTATCACACCAGTCAGATGGCTGCTATCCAAGTCTACAAGCAATAAATGCTGGAGAAGGTGTGGAGAAAAGGGAACCCTCTTACACTGTTGGTGGGAATGCAAACTAGTACAGCCGCTATGGAGAACAGTGTGGAGATTTCTTAAAAAAACTGGAAATAGAACTGCCATATGACCCAGCAATCCCACTTCTGGGCATACACACTGAGGAAACCAGATCTGAAAGAGACACGGGCACCCCAATGTTCATCACAGCACTGTTTATAATAGCCAGGACATGGAAGCAACCTAGATGCCCATCAGCAGATGAATGGATAAGGAAGCTCTGGTACATATACACCATGGAATATTACTCAGCCATTAAAAAGAATTCATTTGAACCAGTCCTAATGAGATGGATGAAGCTGGAGCCCATTATACAGAGTGAAGTAAGCCAGAAAGATAAAGATCATTACAGCATACTAACACATATATATGGAATTTAGAAAAGATGGTAATGATAACCCTATGTGCAAAACAGAAAAAGAGACACAGATGTAAAGAACAGACTTTTGAACTCTGTGGGAGAAGGTGAGGTGGGATGTTTCAAAAGAAAACATGTATACTAATCTATGTGAAACAGATCACCGAAGCCCAGGTGGGATGCATGAGACAGTGCTCCGGCTGGTGCACTGGGAAGACCCAGAGGAATCGGGTGGAGAGGGAGGTGGGAGGGGATCGGATGGGATAAGTGTAAATCTGGCTGATTCATATCAATGTATGCAAACCCACTGAAATGTTTGTGAAAGTAATTAGCCTTCAACTAAATAAAAAATTAAAAAAAAAAAAAAAAGCAGATACTCCAGAAAAAAAAAAAAAAAAAAAAGACTTCTGTGTCCATAGGTGAATTGTTCACAATAGCCAAAAGGTAGAAACAACCTAAAGGTTCTTTGACAGATGAATAGACAAAAAATGTGGCATATAAACAAAACATGAAATACTATCCAGCCCTTAAAATGCCCTTAAAAATGAAGGAAATTCTGCAATATGCAATAACATGGATGAATCTTGAGGAAATTATACTGAGTGTAACAAGCCAATCACAGAAACACTGCATGATTCCATTTATTTTTTTATATTTTTTATTTTTTATTCCACTTATATGATGTATCTAAAATAGTGAAAGTCATAAAGGAAGCAAAAAAAATGGTGTTTACCAGGTGATATGAAGAGGGAAAAAAGGGAAATTGTTCAATGAGTATGAAGTTTCAATTTGTTCAAGATAGAACAAATTCTAGAGCTTGCTCTGTAACACTGTACAATAATATACACTAAAAACTTAAATCTCATGCTGTATTTTTACCACAGTAAAATTAAATTAGAAATTCAATGTACAGTGAAGAACTGGAAAGTGATGATGCTGGAAGTGAAACTCAAATCAAGCATTAATGGAATTTTAGAAGGAAAAGCTATCTGTGTGATTTGTCAACACATTTACCCTCCACAATATACAGCCAAAGGTACCTAGTGAAAGCAAACTTGCTGACATAAATAAGAAACATGGTTATGAAGAAAATGTCGAAGATGTCCCAGAGGAAGTGATGTTGGCAAAATATTCCACATTAAAGGAACTCACAGATATTTCATTACACTGAAAGCACAAAAAATAAATAGTCAGAAGCTGATCCAAACTTAGAAAGGAGTATGATCATTTAAAAGGCATAGAAAAAATGCCCATTCCATAGCATAACTTATGTAACAGGAAGGCAAGACCTATATTAATGTTTTCATAAATAAATAAAACACTTTAACTCTCAATGTTTTTTGTTGTCTTAAATTACAGTATGCTAAATATATGTGTTTTATTTATTTTTTTAAATATCCCTATTGGTTTATAACAGACCAAAAGGGAAATTACCAACAGGTAAGAGGATCTTTAATGTTTTGACTCCAAAATTTAAAGGTCATGGAGCAGTCTTAATTTTTCTCATCAATTATTAAGATTTCTGCCCAATTTCAGTTTGCTGGATCAATTTTAGAGTTCTATACCATCTAGCAAAGTAAGGACTGCCTATATTAATTTCAGTAAATCTTTCAGAATATGTCTTGTAAGAATTTTCAACACAAACACTAGCAGAATGTTATTTATAATTTATTTGGGATGTAGAAAGTGTTGAAGAAGAACTCTGACTAGAGTTGCTCCTGTATCTGATTTTCACGTGAACTTAAACTTGTCTTTGCTCTGTTCAGTGCATAAGAAACTATCCCTTTCATAGGCATGTGTGTGTGTGCTCATGCGCTCAGACACGTCTGACTCTTTTTGAGACCAGACCTCATGGACTAAAGTCTGCCAGGCTCCTCTGTTAAAGGGATTTCCCAGACAAGAATAATGGAGTGGGTTGCCATTTTCTACTTCAGGGGATCTTACCAAACCAAGGATTGGACCCCTGTCTCTTGCTTCTCGTGGTGGCAGGCAGGTTCTTTACCAGCTGATCCACCAGGGAAGTTGAAAAGAGCAAGTGAGGAGTTCTAAGTATTGAATAAACTAATTCAGTTCAGTTCAGTCACTCAGTCACGTCAAACTCTTTACGACTGATTAGACTGCAGCACTCCAGGCCTCCCTGTCCATCACCAACTCCCAGAGTTTACTCAAATTCATGTCCATTGAGTCGGTGATGCCATCCAATCATCTCATCCTCTGTCATCCCCTTCTTCTCCCACCTTCAATCTTTCCCAGCAGCAACAGGATCTTTGCCAATGAGTCAGCTCTTCACATCAGTGGCCAAAATATTGGAGTTGCAGCTTCAACTTCAGTCCTTCCAATGAATATTCAGGACTGATTTCCTTTAGGATGGACTGGTTGGATCTCCTTCAGTCCAAGGGGCTCTCAAGAGTCTACTCCAACACCACAGTTCAAAAGCATCAATTCTTCAGTGCTCAGCTTTCTTTATAGTCCAACTCTCACATCCATCCATGACTACTGGAAAAACTATAGCCTTGACTAGACGGACCTTTGTCGGCAAAGTAATGTCTCTGCTTTTTAATATGCTATTTAGGTTGTTCATAACTTTTCTTCCAAGGAGTAAATGTCTTTTTATTTCATGGCTGCAGTCACAATCTACAGTGATTTTGGAGCCCAAAAAAACGATGTCTGCCACTGTTTCCACTGTTTCTCCATCTATTTGCCATGAAGGGATGAGACTGGATGCCATGATCTTTGTTTTCTGAATGTTGAGCTATAGGCCAACTTTTCCACTCTCCTCTTTCACTTTCATCAAGAGGCTCTTTAGTTCTTCACTTTCTGCCATAAGGGTGGTGTCATCTGCTTATCTGAGGTTATTGATATTTCTCCAGGCAATCTTGATTCCAGCTTGTGCTTCTTCCAGCCCAGCGTTTCTCATGATATACTTTGTATATAAGTTAAATAAGCATGGTGACAATATACAGTCTTGATGTACTCCCTTTCCTATTTGGAACCAGTCTGTTGTCCCATGTCCAGTTCTAACTGTTGCTTCCTGACCTGCATACAGGTTTCTCAAGAGGCAGGTCAGGTGGTCTGGTATGGCCATCTCTTTCAGAATTTTCCACAGTTTATTGTGATCCACACAGTCGAAGGCTTTGGCATAGTCAATATAGCAGAAATAGATAATTGGCTGGAACTATCTTGCTTTTTTGATGATTCAGCAGATGTTGGCAATTTGATCTCTAGTTCCTCTGCCTTTTCTAAATCCAGCTTGAACATCTGGAATTTCACAGTTGATATATTGTTGAAGCCTGGCTTGGAAAATTTTGAGCATTACTTTACTAGCATGTGAGATGAGTGAAATTTTGCAGTAGTTTGAGCATTCTTTGGCATTGCCTTTCTTAGGAACTGGAATGAAAACTGACCTTTTCCAGTCCTGTGGCCACTGTTGAGTTTTCCAAATTTGATGGCATAAGTGTAGCACTTTCACAGCATCATCTTTTAGGATTTGAAATAGCTCAACTGGAATTCCATCACCTCCACTAGGTTTGTTTGTAGTGATCCTTCCTGAGGCCCACTTGACTTCATATTCCAGGATGTCTGGCTCTAGGTGAGTGATCACACCATCATGATTATCTGGGTCATGAAGATCCTTCTTGTACAGTTGTTCTGTGTGTTCTAGTCACCTCTTCTTAATATCTTCTGCTTCTGTTAGGTCCCTACCATTTCTGTCCTTTATTGAGCCCATCTTTGCATGAAATGTTCCCTTGGTATCTCTAATTTTCTTGAAGAGATCTCGTCTTTCCCATTCTATTGTTTTCTTCTATTTCTCTGCACTGATCACTGAGGAAGGCTTTCTTATCTCTCCTTGCTATTCTTTGGAACTCTACATTCAAATGGGAATATCTTTCCTTTTCTCCTTTGCTTTTTGCTTCTCTTCTTTTCACAGCTATTTTTAAGGCCTCCTCAGACAGCCATTTTGCTTTTTTGCATTTCTTTTTTTGGGGATGGTCTTGCTCACAGTCTCCTGTATAATGTCCCAAACCTCCGTCCATAGTTCATCAGGCTCTCTGTCTATCAGATCTAGTCCCTTAAATCTTTTCTCACTTCCACTGTATAATCATTAGGGATTTAATTTAGGTCATACCTGAATGGTCTACTGGCTTTCCCAGTTTCTTCAATTTAAGTCTGAATTTGGCAATAAGGAGTTCATGAGCTGAGCCACAGTCAGTGCCTGGTCTTGTTTTTGCTGACTGTATAGAGCTTCTCCATCTTTGGCTGCAAAGAATATAATCAATCTGATTTTGGTGTTGACCATCTGGTGATGTTCATGTGTAGAGTCTTCTCTTGTGTTGTTGGAAGAGGGTGTTTGCTATGACCAGTGTGTTCTCTTGGCAATCTATTAACCTTTGCCCTGCTTCATTCTGTACTCCAAGGCCAAATTGGCCTGTTACTTCAGGTGTTTCTTGACTTCCTCCTTTTGCATTTCAGTCCCCTATAATGAAAAAGACATCTTTTTGGGGTGTTGGTTCTAGAAAGTCTTATAGGTGTTCATAGAACTGTTCAGCTGCAGCTTCTTCAGCATTACTGGTTGGGGCATAGACTTGGATTGCCGTGATATTGAATGGTTTGCCTTGGAAATGAACACAGATTATTCTGTCATTTTTGAGATTTCATCCAAGTACTGCATTTCAGACTGTTTTGTTGACTATTTTGGATACTCCATTTCTTCTAAGGGATTCTTGCCCACAGTAGTAGATATAATGGCCATCTGAGTTAAATTCACCCATTCCAGTCCATTTTAGTTTGCTGATTCCTAAAATGACAAAGTTCACTCTTGCCATCTCCTGTTTGACCACTTTCAACTTGCCTTCATTCACGGACCTAACATTCCAGGTTCCTATGCAATATTGCTCTTTATAGCATCAGACCTTGCTTCCATCACCAGTCACATCCACAACTGGGTGTTGTTTTTGCTTTGGCTCCATCTCTTTAATCTTTCTGAACTTATTTCTCCACTGATCTCCAGTAGCATATTGGGCACCTACTGACCTGGGGAGTTCATCTTTAGGAAGTGTCCTATCTTTCTGCCTTTTCATACTATTCATGGGGTTCTCAAGGCAAGAATACTGAGGTGGTATAAACTGAATAATCTAATTATCATTTCAATAATACTAACATCCTGAAGCTTTGCGTTCAAATATCTAAAATCCTAGTATTTGATCCTCCAGCTCATCTTCTCTACTCTAGTAGTTTTTGAGCCTCACATTCATTTCTCAGTTTTTCCTCCTCTCTCTTCCCTTATTCCTTCCCTTGACTCTTTTTCACCTAACCAATCTTGCAATAGACCCACGTCTTTATTATTATTCTTTTTGATTTTATTTAACATGCATTGTGTTTTTTGACAAAACTTTAATTCAATATCTATCAGCATGTACGTCATACCTCTGTTCAGAATAGATAATTTCTAATTCTCCTCCTCTCTCTCTCACAAATCAACAAAATAAACATTTCAGAATAAGTGTTTTTTTCTTGTTTTAGATGATTAGTTGATTTCCACCCCTGTGTTTCCAAGGCACTGGAATTATGTGCATTAAATGAAACTCATTTCCCAGCATTAACTCTTCAATACTTAAACAATTCTCTTGACACAAAGGTTAGAAAGAATTTAATTGCATACATCAATCTGAGTCCAGTTCATCACAATCTCCAAATCCTACAAACATAATTGGCTTCTGGGTACATGCACAATATTAACCCTCCAAAGCAATTCACTGTGCATTTTGGCAAACAATTATGTTTCTAATTTGTTAACTGGATGGACAAAGACATGAAAAATACAAGCATTGAAAAGCTAACTATAAGTTTCCATTTAAATATATAAAATATTGCAATATGTGGTCATACATTCCAGAAAAAAAATATATATATATATATATATATATATTCATTTACTAGTACAATGTTAAGCTGAGGTACTCTGTATGATAAATCAATAAGATATATAGAGATTGTCCCAGAAAAAATTGCCTTTCATACTCTGGTCCATATGACTTTGATCTTTTGTCTGAGAAATGGAGACTAACTTTATTGGTGTCTAAAATATTTTCAATTTCTAAATACACATGGTTCTCTGAACAAATTCTCTAATTAATCATGAAAATAATCTTTTTTCCCCCTAGAGTTCCACACACTATCCTAAGTCTTGATTATTTTGATAGTAAACCTCAAATATCATCTAAACCAAAATTATAAGGCAAAATGCCTCTAGTTCATTTCCCCCTTTTAATATGTCTTATGAAAGAAACTGCTCTTAATCTGATGGTCTTTAGGTTGAATTCTATTAGAGGAAATTGGACCAAAATTGACCCGGGTAGTGAAATTTATCATTACCCACAGAAAATGGACAATGAAATGTGATTAGGCTACATGTGCCCATCACTGACTTTTTCAAGAGCAAGCCTTGAATAGAAAATCCTGGATTCAATGAATCAATAACTGTAAAAGCAAAATTGGAGAGCTGTCAAATCAACTTAATTCCTCTTTCCTGATCAAGCAGCATCCAATCACCTAAAGCACAATGTTAATAATCAAATTAGATTGCTTTTGACTCCTTTTACGGGAGTCAAAACACACATCTGACTGTAACTTTTCATATACTTAACTTTGAAAAGCCAATAATATACCAACGTATACTAGAATTAAATGCTTGTTGCATTCTCAGGATAAGACAGATGACAAAATTACTTTTGATTATTCTCAGAAACTAAATGGAACAATTAATAGGTTGCATTCATCGATTCACAAATATCTCAAACCTAAGGAACTTTGCAAGCATCAGCATATTAATATGGTTTATCCCTAGCTATGGCATTTCTTTTGCAAAAAGCAGCCATTTGTTAGTCTTTGCTGTTATGGAAGACCTAAATATAACATTCATTCTATTGGATCATATGCCTTGCCACCTGGCCTCTAGCTATCTTTCTTACGGGTTTCCTTTACAATGTATAACATGGCTCTTTTTATACTATATAATACTTTCCTATGCATAATAATTGAAAGAAATGACACAATATTATTTCAAATGTAAATGTCCAGCATAGTGCTATTCATGGAGTGAATGAATAACTATGGAAAGATAATATGATGGATAGGGCACAGTCTAAAATTGTGAGAGTGTTTTGGCAGAGATAAGATTGGCCTTTCATCACATCACATCGCCAAAGGCAACATTTCATTCAAGAAGATGGTCAAGATTGCCCTTGAAGGAACCAGTTTCCCATGTGCCTGCCAGGGGGACATGGGTGTCTTAGGGAATGCTACACTGTGTATCTTTACATCGTCAAAATGAGCTCATCAGGAGTGCTGAAGCCCAGGCTGCCTGCGGAGAGTTTTCCTGAGGTTAGGAGAAGAAGCAGATGAGTACACTGTTAAAATTTTTCTTTCCCAACAGATATATTTATAACTCTCTGGACAGTTTTTCAGCTGGTGATTGCATAAAGTAGAAGAAGAAAGGAAGTCTGTGGTTAAAGAGTAAAGTTAAAGGAAGAGGAGAAAGAGGTGAGTTAACAAATCTTAAGAGAAGACAGTTTTCTTCACTTGGATAATAAAAAATTAAATTATATAACAACAATAATTTCAAATAGAGTCAAAAGTGTACATTAAAGCCTGGAAAACAATATTAATGAAGATAAGAAAAGGGAAAGAATTTGTAATGGACAAAGTAAAATGAGGGCTTCTCTGGTGGTTCAGATGGCAAAGGATCCCCCTGAAATGCAGGAGACCTGGGTTTGATCACTGAGTTGGGAAGATCCCCTAGAGTAGGAAATGGCAACCCAGTCTAGTATTATTTCCTGGAAGAGTCTATGGACAGAGGAGCCTGGCAGGCTACATTCTATGGGGTCACAGAGAGTCAGACATGACTGAGCAACTAACACTTTCACTTTTTCAAAGTAAAATGACAAAAAGAATAGGGAGAAAGGAAAGTTAGGGGAAAAGAATAGAATAGCGACGTTGGAAAAGGGAGTGGGCATTGTTATATTCTTTTCTCAAGAATAACTTCTTTGTTGAAAGCATTTATAGACCTAGCTTTGACAGTGCTCAAGGTGCACATACTTTTCGCTTTTTCTCTTCTTATTCTCTAAAATATGATTAATCCAAAAGGAACAGGAAACCCAAAGTGACATATACTGAGGTCTGTGTCTCAATAAGAAGCATTGACTTGGGAGCAATATCCACTGTGTTGGCTGTCCCACAGCCCAATAGGCTTTCATGTGGAGAAATCCGTGGCAGAGCTCAGCACATCTCCAAGCACAGAGTTAGATATAAAACAATCAAAGTGGAAACAGAGGGAAGAGGTGGGTGTTTGCTACAAAGATACAGAAAATGAGCTCTGGCCTTAGTAAGTGATCAGCACCACCTTGCAAAGACTTGTGTTGAAAAGGCTTCAGTGGTTCAGGCTATAAAATAATGTGCATTGTGTTAATGGTTATGTGCTTTTAAAAGGAAGCTGGAAGCACATTTAAACATTTGCAGATGGAACAGATGGGATAAAAAAAGAAAACTACATTATTCAGATTACACTGCCTTGGTCTGGGTGCTGATCTAAAACAAAGGCAAAGGCTAGAGAGAGATTTAATATCAATATGAGGTCTTTAGTACAGACACACACACACACACACACACACACAGAGGCACATCTGCTTTGATGGGGACTAAAAGGAATCTGGATATCAGAAAGTCCAAATAAAGAGAAAAAAATCTTGTTATGGCAAAGGCCTGGAGAAGTCTGATAGGAGTTTATGAGACTTCCCTTGCCATAAACTCACCCCTTAGCAAAAGATAACAGAAGTTTAAAGCACTCTTCTCAGATTTGCCATGCAAATTTTGTTTATTCAACAAGACCTGGATAAATTGTAGATCTGACTAGTAGCTAGATAAATGAATTACCATAGCTGCTACTGCTGAAAGGTTTGAAAAGATCTTAATACACAAAATTAAGATTAACCTGACATCTGATAATACCAACTGTTAAAGTCTTTGCATTTCTTTTCAGTGTGGCTCAAATCCAGGGTCCAGGAAATAAATGTTTAGCAAATATAAATTACAATTGTATTCATGGTTAAATTTCTGTTGATGTCTCCTGTGTTTTATGAGAACTCAAAAAGATGTCCTGAGGACCTTATTTCTTTAATTTTCACTAAAGAAATAAAATCTGTTCATTTTTGGGAAAGTTGACAATTACTTTCTAAAATGGAGCAAACGCTGAACATAAAATAGTTACGAAAGTATAGAATAAACTGTATTTAACTTTAAATACAAAATATAAACCATTTTTTTTAAAACGCATCCATTGATTATAAAAAAAAAAGTAGTGTTATTTGGTTGGTTGGTTTGGTTTTGTTTTTATCTGAGAGGGAGCAAGAAAGAGGCATAAAATCTGTAGCATACTGAGAGGTAATAAATGGTTTTCTACCAGGGTTAAAAATAGTTTTGGAGTGGTCTTCACATAAGTACTCCAGATAGATCTTGGAAACATCATAAATCTGTCAAGGCTTATAGGACAGATTTAATGGTATCAGTGCACTTCAACACACTACTCTCAACCAGGGTTCATTATGGTTACTTCATTTTGGGGAATAGACACCACTAGAACCAGCTCACGAGGTGAGAATGTGCACCTTTCCCAGCTCTACATCTTGCGCCATCAGTTTGGAAGCTTGAAATTGGCCTTGGAAATAGGCAAAAACTACAAATTACAGTGTGTTCCTGGCTACAAATTAGCAGGCTTCCCTTACAAATTAGCGAGCTTCGCTCGTGGCTCAGACAGTAAAGAATCCGCCTGCAATGCGGGAGACCTGGGTTTGCTCCCTGGGTTGGGAGGATCGCCTGGAGAAGTGAACAGCTACCCACTCCAGTATTCTGGCCTGGAGAATTCCATGGACAGAGGAGCCTGGCAGGCTACCGTCCACGGGGGCGCAAAGACTCAGACACAACTGAACGACTTTCACACTAAGGAAGAGTGTCTCCAACTTCCTGATAGCCAGTTACCAACATGGGACTCACTCTCCTCATTCTGCTTTTTATCATTTATCTGAACAGTGCCGCAGTAACTCATTAACACTTTGCCAGGGAACTTGTCAATAAGACACCTTGTCAATGGTCAATGTTGATTTTCATTTTCAGCCCATAGCCCAATAGTGCCTCAGGATTCCTGTTCCATTCTCACCATTCATAGAACTGACTCGATCAAAATGCCAAACACTTTGCTGTTCTTCTATTGCTCTCTTAGGCATTTGAACATATTTGATAGGTCTGGCAAGGACAATGCTAACAATGCACTCTGTCTATGACATTTATATGGATAAGTGTGAATTTGAAAGTGAAAGTGAAGTCACTCAGGCATGTCCAACTCTTTGCGACCCCATGGACTGTAGCCTGCCAGGCTCCTCCGTCCATAGGATTGTCCAGGCAAGAATACTGGAGTGGGTTGCCATTTCCTTCTCCAAGGGATCTTCCCAACGCAGAGATCAAACCCAGGTCTCCCTCATTGCAGACAGACTCTTTACCATTTGAGCTACCAGGGAATCCTAAGGGTGAATTTACAGTGCATTTACTCTGTCTAATAAACACATAGCCCTTTATAGATTGCATGACATTCTAGTCATAGCTGGGTTGTTCCGTTTCTAAGCCGTGTCTGACTCTGCAATCCCATGGGCTGCTGCACACAGATTCCTCTGCTCTCCACTATTGCCCAGAGTTTGCTCAAATTCATGTCCAAGTCCATGGTACGCTATACCTTACCATCTACATAAAAATGGTTACATGAGAAGTTTTAACAATATAATTGCATTTATTTTCTTGAAATAAGCTTATCATTAACAGATAATTTATTCCATATCTCAGTCTAGTACTACTGTCCTAAAATTAGCAAAACTTTACATATAATTGGTAGTTTGCTGTTTACTATCTTTAACACCAATCTACTTTTTCCAGCTACAGTTGCTTTATCAACGTAAAGAAAAATCAGAACACAACGCCTGGAAGAAAATAGAAAAACATTACTTCACACATCTAGATATAAAATGTGTAGCAGCCCTGTGGAAGAAGAGATGAATAAAACAGGAGACAGGTAATTAAGAATTGTGCTTTCTCCCTTGTGACAATTGAAATTGTGGCTTAAAGTGGAAATTGACAGGCAATGCTCTTGAGTTAGCTGTTACCATGTCGATAGGTGTAAATTACAACAGTCAATGTTGACTTTAATTGGAAGATCCGTAGCATTGCTCTGATTTTAGCTTTGAGATACACAAACAAGTAGTCATTTTATTCTGTCACTTCACATCAGAGTAGAGACACAGGTAAGGGCAACAGGTTCAACCCAGACAAATAGACTATAAAGCTTCCTTTTATCAAAAACTCCGGAAGGTGGCTAGGTACAGTGACTCAGTTAAGGTGTTAATGATTCCTAAAGACTCATTAAAGACAGCGATCCATTTCAAAGGGTGTTTAGTTTGACAGAAAATGTGTTGGAGTAACTAGGATGAACAAAGGGGAAAGCAGGAATAAACAGATATTGGATCTTCGCTGCTTACTATTAATAATTTAAAATCTCTAAAATATAAGTGTCTAGAAAAAAAGGTCCCCACGACAATTTGTGGAAAGTAAGACAGGTTACTATTTTTCTACCAAAGCCATTAATAGCTGAGTCATAGATATAAGTCAAGACGTTGGATCAGAGTTAAAGATGTGAGAAGCCATTAGAAAGTAATTTAATAAGACATTCTAAGGGGCATCTATCTGTTTCGTGTGTGCAAGTTGCTCAGTCGTGTCCAGCTCTTTGCCACCCCATGGACTATACAGTCTATGGAATTCTCCAGGCCAGAATACTGGAGTGGGTAATCGCTCCCTTCTTCAGGGCATTTTCCCAGCCCAGGAATCAAACAGGGGTCTCCTACATTGCAGGCGGATCGTTTACTAGCTGAGCTACCACTGAATTACATAACTACAGCTCTCGAACTCTGGACTGGGGACTACCTAGGCAGGAAGGAGTTGTTAGCATGTAGAAAGCATGAAATTACTGAAAAAAAAAAAAAAAGCAAATATAAGTAAGTTTGAAAATGGCCAACAAATAAGCAGACAACCAAAAAAATTGTGATCTATTTACCTGACAGAGATGACAGACAAGTATTAAAAAACAGGTCTAGGGTTCTGAGTCTCGGAGCATCATTACCTCCTCAATATATAACTTCCCCACGAACATCAGAACACTGGGTTCTCCACAGAGATAAGCAATTCATTGCTTCAGAGGTTTGGTGGTTTATAACTTGTGCCAGAATAAAAACTCAAGGCAAAGGGTCTTGATATGTATTTGGCTTGCCCACATTTAAAAAAATAATTATTAAGAAAAGATAAAAATCAAAGAATTCTCATGCTAATTGTAAAAGGCCAACCCTGGCAATGTTCCTAATAAGAAAGGAGGAAATTATAAATTATTCTGCTTCATTAAAGGGCAATTTCCCCAAGAGCTGTGTGCCTTACACAGATTAGAAGCTCACTTACATTTACCAAGTTGATGAAAGCAAATTTTTAAATGAAATAGCTAGCCAATGCCCTTTTCTTTACAGAGTAGGAATACTTATGATGTTCCTGAATAAAACAAATGATAAAATTCCTTTGATAAAAAACTGTGAAGTAACTACATGAAGATAATATATTGAGTTTAGTTGTTAGGAAACTTTATGCCACTTTCTGATCGGCGAGAAAAGTGATAAAGTTGTACTTGAGTATGAAGGGGGTGACCTCTTTGGGCTTATTTGGACTCTTAATATAACAGTCACTGAACTAGCTAATTAGCTTGGCACAGTTTCAAGTTATCGGATCGTAGAACGTGATAGAGTACAACAGAATGTATCTGTTGGCGAGAATAACTATAATTCATCCTTTTCTGGGAGGCACTCTTGTGGAAAGGATTTTTAGCAGCTTTTTGATCTCTGGCACTGATTTAGAATAAAGAAAAACACCCATTTAATTCATCATGGTAATATTCAGTGGTGAGCAAGCATAGTAGAAGGATAGCAATGTGTAATCCACAGAAATGAGGCCTTAGGAAAAAGCACTATTATCCAGGCAATAATAAGCCTTTCTCTTCAGATAAATATTTTGGAAAATACCCAGACAAATTGCATTAACATACAGAATTTGTTGGCAAGTTGAAAACCCTCCATAATCTTTCTCCGAGAGAATGTATATGAAATGTATATGTACATCTCTCTCTCAGAGAGAGTGTATATGAAAATACCTGGTCAATGACTCAAATCACAGATTCCAGAAAATTCCACTTGTTTATCCTCAACACTAGGAGCATTGGCCTGACAGGCTTCCTTCTGAAAACACGGATTCCCAAATGCCTAACCACTGGAAGAGATGGTCTTTGTCAAGCTCACTCAGATGGCTGATCTGCCTGAAAGATGCAATTATGACAAAAACTAGTAAACTGATCAGTCAGAAGGTCTGGAAGTGTTGTGAAGTGTGTCATGTTGAACCATGGCCTCACCTGCGAGAACAGGCAAGTATTTATAGTGAGTAGAAAGCATGATTCTTCAGGCTGTTTTGACTTCTGTCCTTGATAGCAATAGACCATGCCTTGGAGGGTCAGTCTGGTTCAGCATACATATGCCAGACCTGTGACCACACTGCAGAAGTTTTGTGCTAGGAGTTGCTAGAGTTTACCCAATCCACCCAAATTCTTCCAGAAGGACCAGTAATAATCCTAGGACTATTTTGGAAGTGAATATGGCCAGGGTAAGCAATGTTCTGTGAGATGGAATCACCTGCTGCACTTCCTATCCTCATTATTCAGTTGGAGTAGCCAGCTAACGCCATGTTTCTCAACGCTGTTATTTCTGGTCAATGCCCAAATCGTCAGGCTTCTTATTTGCTCTTATTCTCTCTTCTTCCTCTGCTGATTGCTACTCTTTCCTTCTTCCCCAACTTTTTAATTATATCTATCGAGACAAAGCTCAACAAACTCTCCCATCATCTCAGCTACTTCTTTGAACTTCATCATCTCCTTGACTTACATGTAACTATTCTCCTGCCTGAAGGTATCAATTTTACAGTCTTCTCCTCCACTGTTTGTCTCTAGAATCCTTACACCTCAGGTGTAGAAGTTGGCCAGTTTTTTCTTGCTGTTGTTACTTCCACACTATAGTCTTGCTCTGTTTCCCTTTAGCTGCCTCCTCATTTTCCTGTAAGGATCTCCTTGGTGTATAACTCACATCCTCTTTCACCCAGATCCTGCTATCAACCTGACATTACTGTGTTCTCTCTTCATGGACCTCAGGATCTCCAAAGACATCCAGTTCACATTAGCTGTCCAAGCCTACATCTAGGCCTTAGATTTTATCAACATCATCCAGAGCTGCTTCAGTATGAATCACTGTTTTTACATCCATCCGTTCATCCATCGATCCATCCTCTCGTCAAAGCCTCTTTTCTCTCTAGCTCTATTTCTCTTCTTTTCTCAATATTCTTCTCCTTAAAACTTACTAAGGACTTCAATTGCTTTGTCAGTTTATTTTATTTTCAGCCTCCACATATTCTTTATCCTGTTCTAATGTAAATTTTCTAATTATTTTATGCATTTTCCTCACAATGAACTAGACTCCCTTGTCCAATTCTGACATCTACCTGGAATGTCTCAAAGCTGGATAAATTTACTCTTTTCACAACTATATTGAGAGCTCAAATCTACTATTAACTCTTCATTTACCACATCAATATTTATTGAGCAATTCTGGGTTTCAGATGCCATTAGGTACTAGGGGCATAATCGTGAAAAAACTAGTCAAGGGTTCTGTTGCATAGCTACGTCCATCTAGATTGGAATATAGGCCAGGATTAAATAATAACATAAATAAATTTGAAAATGCAAACATGATAAGGTCAAACTTCTTAATATGGTTCAGTAGGTACTTCATGACTGAGCATCTTCTTACCATTCTATGTCCACATTGAGTCATGGTCTCTTTCTCTGTTATTCTTATAAGATGCTTCATTTGATTAGAAAATGTTCCTGATAATTCCTACCTATTCTTTTTGTATCCTTCAAGTTTCAGGTATGTGCTTGGTCCTAAACAATGTATTCTTATGACACTTAATATTTTGCCCACCTTAAGGTGGTAAGAGATTTCACTAACCAGGTTAACTCTCAAGGGATAGGTGGTAAAATGGAAGATGAAATATTCTTCCAAAAGAAAGTTATGTTATCTGTTGGGAAACAAGAGAAAACTGGAAAGGAAGTACGGGAATTGGAAGAAGATTGTATTAGGGAACTGATTAAACACAAAGGGAGGAGAAGGCTGGTTATCTAAAAAGGAGGAGAGAATATTAATAACTGCTAAAAGTGAGAAAAAATCTGAAGGAAGGGAGAAATGCCTAGACAAAACTATTGGGAAGCTATCTGTATAATACCTGTATAACCTCCACTTATTTGTTCTTTTAAGGAATGCTTCAGTAAAGAGTTATGTTATTCTTTTAGTCTCCTGGCTGTTGAATTGTGTTTCTTACTTTTTTGTGTGTGCAGACAAGAGAAGGGGAAGTTTGCATGCAGAAGAAGGCTGGAGAAATCCAAGCTATATTTTAATTACTTGATCCCTCATGCATTGCATTGCAATTGTCTGTTTTTCCTGATAAATTTTAAGCTCCATGAAAGCAGGCATCAAGATTAATTGACTGGTACAGTGCTGATTACAGAGTAAGTGGTTAAAAAATATTTATTATGTGAATCTAAAAATGAATGTATAAATGCATGAATGAATATATTGTTGTATATTTTATAATATAATTGAATTTGTTAATAAGATATTAGAGATTAGCAATTCAAAGCTGTATATAGCTAGTATGGGAATAGTAATTACAACTAATTATAATTCTTTAGGAAGAAATACAAACATTTCACATTATGCATTAGTTTATAATTATTTGATTTTACAAAAGATACATCATAGGAAAGCTGCTGTTGTTCAGTTGCTAAGTGATGTCCTACTCTTTGCAACGCCATGGACTGCAGCTCACCAGGCTTCCCTGTTCTTCATTATCTCCCAGAGTTTGCCCAAATTTATGTCCATTGAGTCAGTGATTCTATCTAACCACTTCATCTTCTGTCACCCACTTCTCTCCCTGCCTTCAGTCTTTCCCAGCATAAGGGTCTTTTCCAATAAGTCAGTTCTTTGCATCAGGTGGCCAAAATATTGCAGCTTCAGCTTCAGCATCATTGGGATATCTGAACTTAAAACCATGTTATTATTTAAATATCATGTTATTACATTTTATGTTTGAAGGTCGAAAAGCACATGTATGTGCAACAGACAAAAAGACATATATATAGTTAATACACTGACAGTTTTTCTGCATGCCATTTTTTAAAAGGAGAGGGGGAAAGGGAAAGAAAGAAATGGAGAGAGACAGATATTGGAGAGAGGGAGAATATGAAATCTGTTACAATTCCAAATTGTGTAAAGAGCATGTGAATTTGTTCAAGAAAAAATGAGAAAGATGATTACAAAGTGTTAAATAACTCATTCATGTGAAAATGATGACTTGGATTTGTCTTCAAATTATTTTATTTGAAAAATAACTTCAAAGGACTAGGGTTGTCGTGTTTTTGGCTTATTGTGTACACATGTGTGTATACAAGGACACACACACACACACATGCAAAGAGCTCTGCTTCTAATCTGTGACAGACACTATTGCACTTTCCTGGCTTTTTCCCCCCCTACTAATAGTTATTTCAAAATTTGATGCTGATTACTAAATATTTTCAATAGTTAACTTGATGTCCAGACCCTTCCTAAACACCAAATATAATACCACGCTTTCTTGGTTAGTTTCTTAACTCCTTATTTTTACCATCTCCTGATTCAGGTCTGATATCCTTTGTATGACCCGTGTGACTTACCAAAATCTTTTCTAAGGACAGCCTCAGCCATGGTGCATTTATAATTAATTCTCCCCTATAATTCTGCCACAGTGAACTTTCTGTCGTTTCCTGGAGCCTACCCTGCCTTTTCCTTAATGGGTGCTGTGGGAGACACTTGTTTGCCAAGCAAGAAAATGTGGACCCACATGCACAAGTGAAAGAGCAGATACACCACAAACTGCTCCACAGTATGCTCCCTTCATACGATTAATACTCTTCTGGGGGGTTATTTGATTTTCAGAGCCATTGGTACGGTTCTCCTGTAACCTTCTTCAGGAAATATTTAAATGTTACAAAGGATAAAACGAACTATAATCTTAACATTTTAGCATTCATTTAGTAGAGATTAAATAAATATCTTCATGGAAGATGGCATATATCAAATATATATATATAAGCCCATAGTAAAAAATATCCCTTTTAAAACTGTAGCGTTTAAGGAAATTTAGAATATCCCACTTTAAAGAACACCTGACTCTCCTTTGCCTTAAATATTGGCGATAAGAATACAACCCTTCATCTTTCTGGAACTGATTTTTGGCATTTCATGGTGCTTCTTTTCAGAAAACTAAACTTTTAAAAAATGACTAATTTTAATAAATTACAAGTAATACAGTCAAAAATTATCTTGTTATAATTTCCTGCTTTTTAAAGGTGATCAAGAGGAATATGAGTCAACATATTCTAGATGATTTCGTATTATTATGAATATATTATTGATTTATTTCGCTAAGTAATGATAACTTTTTTGAGGCTTTTAGACCTATTTTCCAGAGTCTATTTGTTGAGTTTTTTAAATGTCCATTTTGGTAAATTTATCCTTTTTTTCTTTTGTGATGCACGACTCTCCCTAAAACCTAGGGAATGTTTAGTTATTTTTTATTGGTGCTGAGGCTGGCAAATCATAATAATAATACATATTTATTGAATATAAACTATATATGAGATATTATTCCAAGCTTTCTGTATGAATTAACTCATTTACTCCTCACATGAGGTTATATTCATTTTGTGTATGAGGAAATAGGGGCATAGTAAAGTTAAAATATTTGCCCAATATCACATGACTAGAAGGAATTTGACCCCAGTTAGTCTGGCTGTAGAGCCTATGGTTTTAATCTTTGTGCTATGATGCCCATGTAAATGTATACTGAAAATTTCAGATTATATTATGAATGTATACAAAAAATACTGCCATTAAAAGATGCTTGCTCCTTGGAAGAAAAGCTGTGAACAACCTAGACAGCATATTAAAAAGCAGAGACCTTACTTTACCAACAAAGGTCCGTATAATCAAAACTATGGTTTTGCCAGCAGTCCTGTATAGATGCGAGAGTTGAACCATAAAGAAAGCTGAGTGCCAAAGAATTGATGCTTTTGAACTGTGGTGCTGGAGAAGACTCTTGAGAGTCCCTTGGACCACAAGGAGATCAAACCAGTCAATTCTAAAGAAAATCAGTCCTAAGGACTGATGCTGAAGCTAAAACTCCAATACTTTGGCCACCTGATACAAAGAACTGATTCATTTCAAAACACCCTGATGCTGGGAAAAATTAAAGGTGGGAGGAGAAGGGGACGACAGAGAAAGAGATGATGGGATGGCATCACTGACTTGATGGATATGAGCTTGAGAAAGTTCTGGGAGTTTTTGATGGACAGGGAAGCCTGGTGTGCTGCAGTCCATGGGGTCACAAAGAGTCGGACATGAATGAATGACTGAATGACGGAACTGAATTCTGAAAATAAGCTAAATAGCAAGGTGACAATGTGCAGCTTTGATACATTCTTTCCCAATTTGGAACCAGTTCATTGTTCCATGTCGGGTTCTAACTGTTGCTTCTTGGCCTGCATACAGGTTTCTCAGGAGGCAGGTAAGGTGGCCTGGTATTCCCATCTCTTTAAGAATTTCCTACAGTTTGTTGTGATCCACACAGACAAAGGCTTAAGAGTAGTCAATGAAGCAGAAGTAGATATTTTTCTAGAATTCTCTTGCTTTTTTCTATGATCCAACAGATGTTGGCAATTTGATCTCTGGTTCCTCTGCCTTTTCTAAATTCAACTTGAACATCTCGAGGTTCTCAGTCCTGTACTGTTCGAGCCTTGCTTGGAGAATTTTGTGCGTTACTTCGCTAGCATGTGAGATGAGTGCAATTGTATGGTAGTTTGAGCATTCTTTGGCATTTGCCTTTCTTTGGGATTGGCATGAAAGCTGACCCTTTCCAGCCCTGTGGCCACTATTGAATTTTCCAAATTTGCTGGCATACTGAGTGCAGCACTTTCACAGCATGATCTTTCAGGATTTCAGGATTTGAAATAGTTCAGCTGGAATTCCATCACCTCCATCAGCTTTGTAATGATGCTTCCTAAGGCCCACTTGACTTTGCACTCCAAGATGTCTGGCTCTAGGTGAGTGATCACACCACCATGGTTATCTGGATCTTTAAGATCTTTTTTGCGTAGTTCTTTTGTGTATTCTTGCCACTTCTTCTTAATATCTTCTGCTTTTGTTAGGTCCATACCATTTCTGTCCTTTACTGAGCCCATCTTTGCATGAGATGTTCCCTTGGTATCTCTCATTTTCTTGAAGAGATCTCTAGTCTTCCCCATTCTACTGTTTTCCTTTATTTCTTTTCACTGATCATTGAGGAAGGTTTCCTTATCTCTCCTTGCTATTCTTAGGGACTCTGCTTTCAGATGGGTATATGTTTCCTTTTCTCCTTTGTCTTTCTCTTCTCTTCTTTTCTCAGCTATTTGTAAGGCCACATCAGACAAACATTTTGAATTTTTGCATTTCTTATTCTTGGGGATGATTTTGATTACCATTTCCTGTACAGTGTTAGAAAGCTCCATCCAAAGTTTTCAGGCACTCTGTCTATCAGATCTTATCCCTTGAATCTATTTCTCACTTCCACTGTATAATTGTAAGGGTTTGAATTTAGGTCATACCTGAATGGTCTAGTGGTTTTCCCTGCTTTCCTCAATTTAAGTCTGAATTTTGCTATAAGAAGTTCATGATCTGAGTCACGGTCAGCTCCTGGTCTTGTTTTTGCTGACTGTATAGAGCTTCTCCATCTTTGGCTGCACATATATAAGCAATCTGATTTCGGTGTTGACCATCTGGTGATGTCCATGTGTAGAGTCTTCTCTTGTGTTGTTGGAAGAGGGTGTTTGCTATGATCAGTGTGTTCTCTTGGCAAAACTCTGTTAACCTTTGCCCCACTTCATTCTGTATTTCTAGGCCAAATTTGCCTGTTACTCCAGGTATCTCTTGACTTCCTACTTCTGCATTCCAGCCACCTGTCATTACAGTATTTATTGTAAAATAATTTTTGGTATATTTCTTTCCTTTTTAAATAATAAGTGTCAAATATCAGTCATATCTGACTCTTTGTAGCCCCAGTGACTGTAGCTTGTCAAGCTCCTCTGTCCATGGGAATTCTGCAGGCAAGAGTACTGGACTGGGTAGCTATTTCCTTCTCCAGAGAATCTTCCCAACCCAGGGGTTGAACCCAAGTCTCCTACATTGCTGGCAGATTCTTTACAATCTGAGCTACCAGGAAGCCCTATTCAAATACCAGTATGATTTCTAGAATAAATGGTGTTTTGGAAGTTTCCTTATAAATTTCATGAAATTTAGGAAGACCTTGAAAATGTAAGCACATTTTTGGTAGAAGGAGAGGATATATAGCGTATGTAAAATTCTTAGAGCAGGATCTGGAGCTAGGAACTATTAGGACCATCAGTCCTGGGAGCTCTAGATATATTGTATTTTACTTTTTCATGAATTGTTTTAAGTAATATTACCTGATTAAGTTTATCCAGTAAGCAAGCTTACTTTTCTTTATGGATAAAATAGACTAGAAATTTTAAGACTAACAGCAAACCTTGAGTTTTCTAAGACCCAAAATTAAATCAAAGATTATTTTATTGAAAAAGTATGTTGGAGTAGTGGTGGGCTTTAAAGTCACTGTAAGCCCTTAACTGTTCTGTTAATTCCTTCCCCCCGCCCCAAGCTGATTGATTCAACCAGAAATCTAATAGGAAATCTTTTATTGATTCAAATAGGATACAACTATATATTCTCACTTAACTGAAGATCAAAGGGATGGTTTTTCCTCCCACAACTGGATCGCTATCACATGCTTTTAGAGATAAGGAAGTGAAAACCCAGACTTCTGTAGAGGATGGGGGGAGGTTCATTGTAGTTCTAGTTTTTCATTAATCTTCAGCTTACTCATTCAAGGCCATTTGTCTACCCTTTGTTCAGAGTTAAGCAATGCTGCTGCTAAGTCACTTCAGTCGTGTCTGACTCTGTGCGACCCCATAGACGGCAGCCCACCAGGCTCCCCAGTCCCTGGGCTTCTCCAGGCAAGAACACTGGAGTGGGTTGCCATTTCCTTCTCCAATGCATGAAAGTGAAAAGTGAAAGTGAAGTTGCTCAGTCCTGTCCGACTCTTCACGACCCCATGGACTGCAGCTCACCAGGCTCCTCCATCCATGGGGTTTTCCAGGCAAGAGTGCTGGAGTGGGGTGCCATCGCCTACTCCGAGAGTTAAGCAATACCCATCAACAAAAGGATGGGTATTCCCTGTTAAAACTTGCAAACTAGGAAAGAAAATACTAAGTTACAAATTATGTCTGTTTAAGTCATTTAAATAAAATAATGCTTCTTTCATGATTCATTAGTAATTTACTTGAGTATTTATTTACCTTGTCCAAAGATTTATCGTAAAAGAAATATCCAGGTTCCAGCTACAAGTTAAAACAGTAAAAACTTTCTATTTTTTAGGATAAGCTTGAGTGACTTGTTTTATGAAAAAGAACTAGCTTTATTTACCTAAATTTTTTTTACCAAATGAATGCCTAAACATTAACTAAAAAGAGTTTTTAAAAAACAGAAGAAAAAATAAAATCCACCAAATAAAACTATAAAAGAGGAAGATATAACCAAATCATCAGAAGCCAACGATGTGTTTGCACTTTTTAAAATTAGAAATCTGATTCATTACCATGTTTTTCTTACTTTGAAAACTTCTGTTTCTCTTATTTTATCAGAGAGAAAATTTCCAATAATTCTCAACTTCTATGTTTTACTAAGAATATTTGTATCTTAAATTTTGAGCTTATAATAATTTGAAACACATCAAAATTCCTTTTTCTTGGGTACCCATTGTGTTTCAAAACCTCTTCGGGACATGTCTTCCTTTGTCAGATACTTTTTGGTACTCATTAAGCTGAAATTACTGGCAAAAACCAAAACAAAAAACCATGAATATTTTTGTGGCTGGGTGGTCTCTGGTTTCAAAAATTAGTTATGGTTTTACCAATTAACTCTTTTGATTGTTCTATACAAATTTTATTGGAAAAATGTCCTATGTGGAGACTTTTCCTTCTGGGAGTGTGGGAACATTTTCTCCTTTCCATGTGCGGGTGGGGAGCCTGCATTTGTAGTGCAAATGTTACAATTTATTTAAAATACTATAGCAAAATTTGGCCTGAGGTTTTTAATTCTCTTTTAATCAAGTTGTATTTAAAATAAATACACATACAAGTAATTTCCTTTACCTGAAAACATGGCAAGGATAAAGAAAGATAGATGTGTGTGTCACTGATTAAAAGCAACAGGCTTTTAAAAGGACTGAAAACTGTAAATTGATGCCATCAGTTCTGTCAATGTGAGAAAACAGCTTTAAGAAAGCATTTCTATTTTATTTCTTTTTGGATAGTAGAATAATGGAATATATAGAGTAAGTCAAGAATATTCCTGGAATTACAATGGAGTTCTATGCTTTGCTTCATGACAGAACCTTTATATATTGCTTCTGTAAACCCTTACTTTAATGCAAAGTTAATATGGAATTAAAGCAGAGTTCAAATACAGTAAGGACTTAAGTAGTGTACAACTTTTGTCTCTCCCACTAATACTAACCAATTACAAAACAGTTTTTATGACCCATTCTCTCCTTTCAACATCCCCTATTCCCTTTTGGGCTTTTAGTAAGTTAATGTATTCTGTATATTTAGCTGAATCAGATTGCTATAGATTACTCTCAGCTTTGAACACTGAAGATGTTTTCTTGTCAAAGATCTTTATGTTTTCTTCACTTAACAGTTTTTCTTGAATCTCTGACAATGTCCTGTAACTTCCAAACCAGAGGTGGCAGGGAATCAAAGGAATAAGGGAGAAAGAAGGCAGAAAATGGGCTGAGTATGTTTATAGCATGAAACTCCACAATATAATGTTTGTTTGTTTGTTAATCAATAGATTCATTTTTCCTTCTGCTAATTCTCTTTCTAGAACCAGATCTAGTGATATTCTAAAATACATTCCTTCTCAATCACTTCAAGTAAACACATAAGTTCTAAACAGTCTTTTGAAGAAGAATTCTGATTTTCTTGGATTTTTAGAAAGTAAATTCTTGAAACACTAGAATCAATGTTTATTTTTTTAATGAAAAAATCCTTAAAAATTAATTTTTCTCATATTCATTTATTGCCTAATTCTATATTCAGAGTGCCATATAATTTCACTGTTTAATGGAAGTACCCTAAGGAACAGATCAAATCTTAGAATATTTGAGAAAAGAGGCTCTCAAAACAACTAGAGACGTTAGCCCACATTTAATCTTTTTTTCCCTTATTTCAAACTCAAATAAATGCATAAGAACTTAAAAACCTATTTCAAAAGTATGTCTCAGAAATCTCAGTCACATGAAATTATAGAATATGTACATAAATGAAGCATTTGTAATCAACTAGAGAAACACAAAGTAATGAATTTGGAGAAATAATTGTAACCTAATGCTTGATAGACACCAGATGATATGTGTATGTGTGTTTTCCAGTTTTGGGGGGTAATTCTTAAAAATAATTTTATCATCAAAATCTATATTAAACAGAATCATATTATACCAAAGCAATTGGAATTTTAAACAGCTTGCCATCTATAGAAAAAAATCAACAAGCTATAAAAACCAAGGAGTTATTTGTAATATTAAACTGAAATTTTTTTGATTAAGTATGGTTTGATTCCAATTTTTCAATATGTGTCTTAGGTTTTTTAAAGCTAATTAAATTATAGAAATATTATTTTACCCTAATTCAATTGTCCCTGGTAATCATGTTTTCTTGTTTAAGATTTTTAAATATGCCTCAGGATACCACAATCTTTCTGTTGCTCATTTTCCTTGTAAAATATATAAGACTTAACCTAATTTGTATGAAATATTTGTTTGGATGATTTATCTAAAATCATCATGTAGGAGGTTCTTCAGGACTCAGATGGGCCTTCCTCTGTTCTTTATCAGATTAATCTGCCTCACTAATCTCACATCTTATCATTTAAAACCCTCCTTTATGATAACAAGTCCCAAATTTAGATCCTCAGTTCGGATCCTTCTTCTGAGCCCCTTGTCTACCTATGCAATTGCTTGTTTGACGTGTTTTCCTGCATGTCCAATGGATAGCTCCAATCTAACTTGACAATAATGGAGCACTTCTTTTTTTTTTCCCCTTGTTATGACTCTTATCCTCTCCAGCTTTCCTCATCTCAGCTAATGACATCATTTTCAACTGAGTTACTCAAGCCAAAATTTTTTCATTCTTTCTTATTTAAAAACACTTTAATAGGCTGTAAGTTTTAGAGGAGTTTTAGGTTCACAGAAAAACTGAGTGAAAGATACTGAGTTTTTATGGCTCTCACACAGGTCCAGGCTCCCCCAAAATCAACAACCCTATCCAGAGTGGTACTTCACTAACAATTGATTAACCTACTTTGGAATATATCTGTCACCCCAAATCCAGAGTTTACATTAGAGTTCACTCTGTCATATGTATAGCACATAGAGTGAACCCTAATGTAAACTCTGGATTTGGGGTGACAATGATGTTTCAATGTAGGTTCATTAATCGTATAATTGTCATTCTTGATTTCTCCCTTTTCTTCTCCACTTTCGTCCTCCTTCAAATTCATCTACAACTTATGTAAATTTCACCTACAAAATATTTCCTGAATTTGTCCTTTATCACTGGTACTATCTCTTTTTTCACATGTGGAATTGGGGCTTCCCTGGTAGCTCAGACTGTAAAGAATCTGCCTGCATTGTGGCAGACCAGGGTTTGATCCCTGGGTCGGGAAGATCCCCTGGAGGAGGGACTAGCTACCCAGTCCAGTGTTCTTGCCTTGAGAACTGCATGGACAGAGGAGCCTGGTGGGCTAGAGTCCATGAGATCACAAAGAGTCGGACATGACTGAGTGACTAACACTTTCACTTTTCCTAAGTTGCCATCCCATCTTTACCCTTAGCAAATGTCTTCTTTAAATGTCAATCAAATCATTTCACTCAAGGCTGCATGACTTTTGACTGTACTTCAAAAAGTATCCATTCTCAACCTCCATTATTTAGACCTCAGGTTCTAAATAATCTAGCCTTTGCATATATCTCTAAGCTCTACTTACACCATTCTCTCCCAAACTCAGGTCCTTCCAGCTACAGGCAACCTCCTCCCATTATTCAGACCTCCACACTCTTGCCTGCTCCAGTGTTCTTGCACAAGCTATTTCTCTTGGGTGTTCTTTCACTCCCCACATCCTTGATGTGGCTGGTTCCCTCTTTTCCTTTAGGTCTCAGTTTAAATGTTCATTCTGGTGAATAGTTTTCATTGATCACCTGACCCCAAACAGGGTTATTAAGTCAAACTCAGCTAACTGTTAACTAAACTTGGGCAAGCTCAAAAACATCTCTGAGCCTCAATTTTCTAATATGTAAAATGAATAGAATAATAACTATGTACTTTATAAGGTTGTTGAGAGGATGTAAGCAGCTGATATGTGAAAAGTATGTAATAGATGTATGATAAGCACCCTGGCATTATGATTATCTTGCTCCTATTTCTCTTTATCTTTCATCAACATATTTGTTTTCTTCTCTCAAATGTACTCAACCAACAGTGCTGGGTTTATAGTGTTGGGTTTTCTAATTTTCCAATAACAAATCACCTTTTATTAAAATTTGACTTTAATTATCTTTTCTGATATCAATATTATCACTTGAAGAGTTTTAGATAATAATAATCCAGTTTACTTAAAGCATAATATCTATTGTATTAAATGATGATGAGTTACTTACATTATGTATATTTTAAAATTTATAACTTTGACAACCATATTTCTAACATTCTTAAGATTTTAAAAGCAAAATTACTAAGAAAATACAAACATAAACTATATCACACAAAAGAATCAGAATATTTTATGTGGAAAGATGAAAAGAAGCCAGAAGCAACCCAAATTACCGTTTACACCAAGTATGTTAGCTTTTGGCATTAACTTACTTTCTCCTACATTTTATCAACATTCATATCACTAATAAAATGGTGATGTCACCATTAAAAAAAAGGTAAATTTTAAGTGGATAGCTTTAGAAAAAAAGAAAAAATAACAAATAGGTAATTAAGTCTGTCACTTTCTGTTTGTTTTTTAAATATATCCCTATCAAAAGTATATAAGACTGTTCTATAACTAAAATAAGAATATGAAATGAACAAATAAGGTTCTAAAATATTCAGATAGTGCTTAGACTGTCAGGGGTAAGGATCATACATTTTACAGAAAATAATTCAGTATTTGGGTTGATTTTGAAATCAGCACGAAGAATTTTCTGTAAGTTCTGTAAGTGTAAGTTTTTTGTGTTTTTTTTTTTTAAACAGAAAGAATGTGAGGTTTTAGGTGTCAAAGCAAAGCTGGATTTCTTTGTGAATCGAAGATTTCTAATCATCTTTCTCTGCACAATGTTTAGCTTTAATTACCTTCGAAAACATACCAACTGCACACAGCAATAATTTTATACTTATGTTGACAAGAGCTTAACTATACTCAGAGCACCACAAAATCCATCATTTCTAATCCCAGTGGCTCTAGAAAAATAACACTAAAGAAACCTCATCTTAATTTAAACCTGTAATAAGCCAAAGAAGGAATAAAGATAACTATCCCCAGATTAGCACACATTCTGACAATTTTAAGAAAATAATTACCACAACTTTCTTATGTGGAAATGCTAATTTTGCAAGGCACAAGTTAGGATAAAATGAAAGGACAAAAAGACTTTCACCACATAATTACATTGTATCTAAAGCAGCAAATCTCTAACTGGATTTCAGTGTCTCCTACCCCACCAAGTGGACTAATGTGTTATTTTTGTTAACAGCTTTTAAAATAAAGTATTCAAATTGCAGGCTAAAGGAGTAGAATAAGCTTCCATAGTAAAATAGCTGTATCCTTCCAAATTTAGGTTTATAGATTTTAGCAAGAAGCATAAAGTATTTTATATGCAGCTTCAAATTTATGTAACTATTCAAAAACATAGACCCAGCTTTCTCTACAGTTTAAGATTTTAGTATAGAAAATAGTTCAATGTAACTCAGATTAGAGATTTAAAAAAGGAGAGCTAATTATAAACAAGGTATAGAAATTAATATAAATATATATTATAAAATAATATAAAAATAAATACCTCAGGAAATTTTAACAAAGTTTTATTGGTCAGAGGTAATTTATGATGAGTTTTTATTTCTTTACAGATAATTTAATTGACCAAAAAGATTTCTTCAAAACAAAATGGAAAGATTCAATAATTTAGAAATGATAGTTCTATTTAAGAAAACAGTAAAGCTGAAAATACCATGTAGAGGAAAAGTCAAAGTTTTGGAGTCAAAAAGACTTCTTTTAAAGTTTTGAATCACCGTATAAAATCCTGATGACCCCTGGCCATTCTTGTCCCATCTGTCAAATGGAGATAATTAGACTTAATAAGTAGAAATGTTGAAAAAATTCCATAATATTTGACTAGAGCTAGCCTGATTATGGGCCAAAGGCAATGGCAAGCCACTCCAGTGTTCTTGCCTGGAGAATCCCAGGGACAGAGGAGCCTGGTGGGCTGCCGTCTATGGGGTCGCACAGAGTCGGACACGACTGAAGTGACTTAGCAGCAGCAGCAGCATGATTATGAGAACAACAATAATCATTCTGGTAAGAAAAGCAAATGGCGAGTAATCAGAGCTTACTTCATGCTGGGTGCATGATTTATACCATTAAACAAAAGAAAAACCTCATACTCATTATTCCATTTAACTCCACTTACTATACCCATTTTACAGAAATGGAAACTGAATCACGTTTTCTAAGACAAGGAGAAAAAGTGATTCAGTTTCGGGTCTGGATTTCCCCTGTGTACACGATCATGGTACATGATCAATGACACCCATTAAGGAATGTTAAGCTATATCCTGTAAACACTGAAAAAACAAACTCTGAGGGAGAAAGCATCTAATAACCCTAGGAATAGTTGCATACAGTTTTAAATTTTCTTTTCAATATTATAGTTTCTTTCTGTTATTTCAGGTCACTCACATTTTGTTTAATAATATAGTAAAATTAATCTGTGGTATGATGAAGTCAGGAAGCATCTTCTCTATTTAGTCTGGGTAAAGTGGTACCAATCTTGATATGGGGTGATGGGCATAAACCCAAAAAAGAAAGCCCAGATGATAGGAAAAGTGACCCAGAACAAGCTGAAAGTGGCCCTGAGCCAGAGATTGGCGGAGATGAAAAAAGGTCACCAAAATGCAACATGTCAGCCATCTTCAGAGCTTCTCAAAATACAGGGTAAGCAGAACCCTGGAAGCATGAGATAAGTCAGGATGTTAACTATATGGGTATTAAACGAAAGAGTAATGACCAAGGTTGAAATCTTGAGAGTATGAACATATCTAGGTTGCTTTAGTTCATCTTAGAAACACACACACACACACACATGTGGCAGAAAGAGAAAAAGACAAATATCTGCAATTCAACCTGCCAAGATAGACTTTGTTCTGTACATAATATTTTATTTAAAGAAAAAAAAAAATGGAGCATCCCTGGTGGTTCAGCAGTAAAGAATCTGCCTGCCAATACAGGAGACGCAGGTTCAATCCATAAGTCAGGAAAATTGTCTCAAGAAGGAAATGGCAACCCACTCCAGTATTCCTGTCAGAGAAATTCCATGGACAGAGGAACCTAGCAGGTTACATACAGTTCATAAGGTTGCAAAAAATTCGGACATGATTTAGCAACTAAAACAACTTAATTACAATCTATGTTTTTGCTTTCTAAATTTCCCTTTTAAAAACTTAACAACATACTTCATGTTGCAAATGTATTAATATGTAAATAAATTTACTATATCCATCCATTTGATGGCAAAGGTATCTTTTAAAGCAATAATTTTGAAACAAGTAAAAACAAATGTTACCATACTTTCAAGCCGTAAGTCAACGGACTTACTACTCCTTCAACAAGAATTGTAGAAAATTGCCTCCAGTAAAGTAGAAACAAGCATGAATTTATGTCTCCCCCAAGATTTTTGTACTTTACAATATTAAGAAAACATTTCTCTTAAGGTGTTTCAATTCTGAGACTTTGAAAAGAAAGAGGTCTCTTTTTACTTGAAGCTAGATTGTATCTTTCACAAGCCTTTGTTCTCAGCATTTTTGTAGAATATGGCCTGAGTAAGTCCTGGACTTGATCCAAACTCTGTAGGACACACTCTAATAATGAGATCTGTCCAAGTTTGTCAAAGCTAACCCCCAGTCCAGGTAGGCTTGGAGTATAGAAGACTCTAAACTAGGGTTAATTTGGAAGCCCTTGTACGATCTGGACTCCAGAGTGTACATTAATTACCTACAGTTAATTCTCTGTTTGTGTGAATTTTTTCTTGCAGCAAAATCATTGTTCTCAAAGGGAGCCACAATTTTAGAAAAATATAAGGAGGTGTGTTCTATGGTATAAGGAGGTTGCTCTCTGATTTCTACATGAGAATTATGATGGGGACATAACTCACGCTTGAGTCTCTATTTCCTAGGCTAATCTTTGGAAAATCAGATGGAAAGGGTTTTATTAAGCTTTCATGTTATTCAGGAAATGTGTCCACCAGAGGAAGCTCATGAACATTTGCAGAGGCATGTAAAATGGACCCTGATAAAAACTAGAGATTTTGACTGAAGATGGCCAATGATATGCTTTTATATTTTGAAAAATAGTCTGTGACTCTAGGCCATGTTTAGCCTTTTTCTACATTTATTCTCAAGGAATAAACACAATACATATTTTACAGCACTCTCAAAATGGTTGATTGTTTTTCTCACTCACTCTCTAAGCCAGAGATTAAGCCTCAACACATTTTGATTTAAAGAAATAGTCAGGCTTCCTCAAAAACTAAGCTCATGAGTCAAGGCCACTCTATTTAGAGTGTGTTTCCATGACCTGGAGCAGTCCTTGGAGTCCTTGGGGATGCAGAATCTTAGGTCCCACTCCAGTCCTACTAAGTCAGAGTCAATATTTTAAACAAGATACTTAGTAATTTGCATGCACATTAAAATTTGAAGAGCACTATTTTATGCTATTTAATTTGTGCTTTGCATAGATCTCTGTGTGTGCATGTGTGTGTGTGTCCTTGGAAGGCAGAATATGGTTAGGAAGCACAGTCAGTCACTACTAGAGTTTCGTACTTTTTATGTTTGCAAAGCTTTGACATTTTCTTACAAAGACTTGAGTGATAGCTATCAGTTTATAACTGAGATCTATCTATAACCTTAAATTAAAAGCCATTTTGAAACTCTACCTTTACTGGTTTTCATTTATATTGTGCTCAGTCAAGTCTGACTTTCTGTGACTCCATGGACTGTAGCCCACCAGGCTCCTCTGTCCACGGGATTTTTCAGGCAAGAATACTGGAGTGGGTTGACATTTTTTCCTCCAGGGGATCTTCCTGACCCAAGGATCAAACTTGCATCTCCTGTGTCTCCTGCACTGCAGGCAGATTCTTTACCCAGAGCCATCAGGAAAGCAGCTTCTTCCAGATTTTTATAAAGAAATTTAAATTAAATTTAAACTTTTTTAGGAAGTTTGAACTATTCAAAATTTTGTTCTATTTGGTTTTCATAGTTCACAGAAAATTATTTTTAATATCTGTGAATGTCTTTTAATATCTATACAAAATTTCATGCATCAATTACCATTTAAAAATATTTTCCCAAATATCTATTTCTAAACAAAATTTTTACATATTTATGCTTATAAATATCAGATTCTTATAAATCTTGTATGCTTTCTAATTTTCTTCAGAATTTCCTCTTCACATCTCAATATTGTAGTGCTAAGTAAAGAAATTTCATTTGTAATTTTAGAGGACTTATTGGTTTCACTCAAGAATGCATAGGTTGTTTTATATTTTTAACCAGTTTAATGAAATAGCCAAAAAGCAAGACACAAACAAAACAAATATATAAAAGTCAAGAAAAAAAAATTGAAAGATCAATTAAGAAAAACAGTGACAAAAAAAGTGTTGCAGGAAACGGGGATCTTATAATATTTCCTATAGCATCTCCCTGTGAAAAACTGAAGAGTTAAATAGAACATCTGATTAATATTGTCTGAAGCAGGTCATGTATTCTGAAGACAGCTGATAAACATTTATGTTTATATGGCTCTTCAGCTTTTAGGTTTATAAAAATAAAGACATTTCTTTCCCTCCTTTCCTTTTGAAAACCACTCCAAAAAACAAAGAACCCACAGACAGAGAGGAGGAGCTTTTATGAATGAAAATATGTGGAGTTGAAAGACTGAGAAGAAAGATGAATGACTTCAAATAAAGGAGGGATATGGAATCTCAGTGTCTAGAGAAGAAGAAATATTGCTTAGAAGCAAACTGGCTTGCCCAGCAGATCTTAGATATTTTCAAGAATTATAATCACTGAAGCAAATTTAAATAGATATGATTTGCAAATATATTTTTAAAAAGCAATTAGACACAGATTTAGAGAATGGACTTATGGCTGCAAGAGGGAAGGCTGGGGGTTGGGATAGTTAGGGATGGACATGTACACACTGTTCTATTTTAAATGGATAAACAAGGCCCTGCTGTATAGTTCAGGGAACTCTGCTCAATGTTATGTGGCAGCCTGGATGGGAGGGGAATTTGGAGGAGAAGAGACACCCGTATGTATATGGCTGGGTCCCTTTGCTGCCCACCTGAAACTATCACAACACTATTAATAGGCTATATCCAATATAAAATAAAAAGTTTTTAAAAAATAAAAAAAGCAACAAGATCCTCAGGTACCCAACCTTACTCTTTCTCTGATTTGCAGTTTATTCTCTGACAAAACTTCATCAGAGAGATTGTAGGTGCAAAGTAGAGGAGTGAGATGAACTATGTGATTAACTGAGAGACGACAATATCCCAATACTTTTTCTAGAGAGCTTTCAAAGGCTAATATCCAATCTTGAAGCCCTTAGAGAGATCAGACGGCTCTTCTGAGAGAATCTGTGAACCTTTCCTTAGAAAAGACAAATCAACACTAACAGTTACGGAGCTTGAGCCATATACATGAAGGAGGGAGGCCCACACCGGCATAGATCAGATTCACTTGTTCAATGAGTTGATGAAGCCTCAATTGATTTTCTTTCTTGAAAGAAAATTTCAAGGACAGAGTAATTTTAAAATTACAAGAAAGCAATTTATGAGAATAAATGTCTAGAATTTCCAGATTTATGCTTTGAAATCACAAGTGGGTTTCCTGAGAAGTATTGTGTGAGGCATGCTGTTCAAATGACAATGTAAATGTTAAAACACATCCCAGTGAAGTGAAGAGCTTTTCAAATCAGCAGGCATTTTGACTCCTGCTTCAATATCCAATAAGAAGTGAGTTTCAGTTTAAATTTTATATTCCACAGGGAAGAAGGCAAACAATGTTCTCTTTGATAGCACCAGCTATTAAATGCCCTGGATGCTATGAAGTGGAAAAAAAAAAGTCCTAAATGGAAATGTGCATAAACTAACATTTTCTACTTATTTTTCAGGAGATTGCTATAGTGCAGTAATCTTACACCTAAGTCTCTTCAATTAGAGTTTTCCACTTATTATTCCTGATTTACTTGACTATTGTAAGATTCTTCCTGCAATGCAGGAGACCTGGGTTTGATCCCTAGGTTGGGAAGATCCCCCGGAGAAGGGAAAGGCTAGCCACTCCAGTATTCAGTCCTGGGGAATTTCATGGACTGTATAGTTTATGGGGTCGCAAAGAGTTGGACATGACTGAGCAACTTTCACTTTTAACAAGATAGATCAACTACATAATTATTTAATGCATTAGAGCATTTCTTTAGTTTTAAATTATATTTAAAGGACAGGGATGGTATGGACCTAACAGAAGTAGAATATAAGAAGAGGTGGCAAGAATACACAGAAGAATTATACAAAAAAAGATCTTTATGACCCAGATGATCATGATTGTGTGATCACTCACCTAGACCCAGACATCCTGGAATGTGAAGTCAAGTGGGCCTTAGGAAGCATCACTATGAACAAAGCTAGTGGAGGTGATGGAATTCCAATTGAGCCATTTCAAATCCTAAGAGATGATGCTGTGAAAGTGCTGCACTCAATATGCCACCAACTTTGGAAAACTCAGCAGGGGCCACAGGACTGGAAAAGGGCAGTTTTCATTCCAATCCCAAAGAAAGACAATGCTAAAGAATGCAAAGACTACCACAAAACTGCATTCATCTCACACACTAGTAAAGTAATGCTCAAAGTTCTCCAAGCCAGGCTTCAACAGTATGTGAACCATGAACTTCCAGATGTTCAAGAAGGATTTAGAAAAGGCAGAGGAACCAGAGATCAAATTGCCAACATCCGCTGGATCATTGAAAAAGTGAGAGAGTTCCAGAAAAACATCTATTTCTGCTTTATTGACTATGCCAAACTGAGTATGTGACTGTGTGGACCAAAACAAACTGTGGAAAATTCTTAAAAGAGAAGGGAATACCAGACCACACGACCTGCCTCCTGAGAAATCTATATGCAGGTCAAGAAGCAGCAGTTAGAACTGGACATGGAACAACAGACCTGTTCCAAATAGGAAAAGGAGTACGTCAAGGCTGTATATTGTCACCTTGCTTGTTTAACTTATATGCAGAGTATATCATGAGAAACACTGGGCTGGAAAAAGCACAAGCTGGAATCAAGATTGCCAGGAGAAATATCAATAACCTCAGATATGCAGATGACACCAACCTTATGGCAGAAAGCAAAGAAGAACTAAAGAACCTCTCAATGAAAGTGAAAGAGGAGAGTAAAAATGTTGGCTTAAAATTCAACATTCAGAAAACTAAGACCATGGCATCTGGTCCCATCACTTCATGGAAAATAGATGGTGAAACAATGGAAACAGTGACAGACTTTATTTTTTGGGGGCTCCAAAATCACTGCAGATGGTGACTGCAGCCATGAAATTAAAAGATGCTTGCTTCTTGGAAGAAAGGTTATGAATAACCTAGACAGCATAGTAAAAGGCAGAAACATTACTCTGCCAACAAAGGTTTGTATATTCAAAGCTATAGTTTTTCCAGTAGTCATGTATGGATATGAGAGTTGGGCCATAAATAAACCCGAGCACCAAAGAATTGATGCTTTTGAACTGTGGTGTTGGAGAAGACTCTTGAGAGTCCCTTGGACAGCAAGGAGATCCAACCAGTCCATCCTCAAGGAAATCAGTCCTGAATATTCATTGGAAGGACTGATGTTGAAGTTGAAGCTCCAATACTTTGGCCACCTGTTGCGAGTAACTGACTCGTTGGAAAAGACCCTGATGCTGGGAAAGACTGAAGGAGGAAGAATAAGGGGACAACAGAGGATGAGATGGTTGGATGGCATCACTGACTCAATGAACATGGGTTTGAGTAAGCTCCAGGAGTGGTGATGGACAGGGAGGCCTGATGTGCTGCAGCCCATGGGGTCTCAAAGAGTAGGACACAACTGAGCAAGTGAACTGAACTGAACTGATTTTCTCCAACAAGTGTGTAAACTGAGGACTAGAAAAATGTGCTGTTTTCTGTGACTTTATCCCAGCATCTAGAATACAGCTAAACAGTAGACTAAAAAAAAAAAAAAAAAAAGATCTAAAACAAATCATTCCACTTCAGCAAAGTCAAGCATATAAAATGGCCAATTTTTAACAGCCATAGCACAACAACAACAAAACCATCTCTACGGACTGAATACAAGAATTTAAGAATAAAATTAATTTTTAAGTAGGAGTGTAAAACAGCCATTTTCTAAATACTATAAACATATATCCTCTTTAAAGTGAAGTATTTCATTCATTCATTGTGATACTGTTAACAGTTACCAGTTACGCAGTGGTGAGCAAGACAGGACTAGTCACTTCTACATACCCCTTACAGTATATAATACATCAATATGAATTAAAGATATAGATTTGCCTAAGGGGTAGAAAGCAGAGTGAATGGAGCCTAGAGCATTGGGTTTAAGCCCTGCTTTAACACTTGCTGACTGACCCTTATGTCATATATTAAATATAGGTAACATTTCTGTCAGCCATACAAAAGCTGGTTTGATCCCTCATTCTTCATAAGCTCATGAGATGTCAAACGTCAAATAATTTGATGTTTTTTGTGGCAAAAACTACTGTAGAAATATTTTTAAAGAACTACTAGAGGAATCATGTGCTCTTTCCTAAATAAAAACATAATAAAAATATAGAAATTTATGAAATGTATGAAAGCGAAAATGCATAGCAAATTTAAATGAAAATATTAATTAAAACTAACTTACATGCAAGTTTTATGAAGACCTTGATAAACGATTTCTTTAGGTACATATGTTTTTCTTAAAACTATAAAAGATGTTTTGTACAAATGCAGACAAATGACAATTATTGAATACATATAAGAATCATAAAATATGTAACTTCCACATTTTAGTTCACATAAGACAGCTTATTCATTATATTCAACCTTAATTATACTAATAGAAATTAGTATATGCACAATCATGGGAAAAATACGATTATAAGAAGCAAATCTCAGAGATTATTATTATATATTGAGTAGTGTGAGAGAGCAAATCTCTTTTAATTAAAGGCTCTATTTCAAATTAGGATCCACAGGATATGATAATAAAAACGCGTGCTGAGAAGAAAACTTGAGAAGTTAATGTACTGATAAAAATAAAGATTTAATTAAATTCATAAATATTGCGAACAGTGATAGTAAGGGTAATTCAGCTCCTAACAGTAGTGGTTATAACATTCAGCATACATCACATTGCTGTACAGTCCTAAGGAGAACTATGGGACCCTGCTGCTGAGGGCCATCAATTTCTTAAAACTAAGCTGAAATGGTACTTTGGAGAAGAAAGTTTTTATCACTTCTCATGGCGAGAGGAGGGAGACGTAATTGGAGCAGCAGTGGAACAATCCAGCCCAGATCTGTGTCCAAGTTGCCTCCTGAAGTTCCTTACACTCTATTTAACAGGGTAGGATGTCCAGGTTTCTTCTTCCTGGCCAGTCTCTACCCCCAGAGAAGAAAGGGAAAGACCCTCCCAACATCAGCTACCTGCTTTTTCACTTTGTTCTCCAACTACCACTTTAAAGTCCTCAGAAATAAACCACAGATGGTCAGACAAGGCTAATTATTACTACCATAACAATGCTAACTGCTTACTGGTTTTGTTTTTCTTTGATTTTGGAAGCTCCAAGCTAGTTAGAATCTAATTTGTTTTAACAAGCAAACCCCATCCTAATCGTGGGAGTACTTTGAAATCTATGCCCCTGTCTACCTAGGAGATTTTCCTTGGTAGAGCAAATAAATCTTCATTAAAATTTGGGTTACTTGGGGCTAGACTGAGGCATAGTGCTTACTGCACGGAATCACAAAATCTCAGCTTTGCGCTCAGATAGTTGCACAGGGATTTTCTTTGGCTCACCTCCTGCCTTTTCAAATTTTATATTGAATGTCTCTAGTTGGCACCTAAATTCTCCACATCCATCAGATTTTATTGCTCAGGTCATCTTCTACCAGGAGCTTTGCATATTTAAGTTTCCTGCTTGGCCTCTTCAGGTATTTGAGTCTGCAGTTCCCACACTGATTAACAATGTTGTTTGGTCCATAGGAGAGAAGAGTTTTTGGCCCATGTCAGAAGTTTCAAATTCTTAACAGCCCAAGAAATAGAGTTGTACAATTTATTTTTAAATTTCTTTTTTTAAAAAATGGAAATAAAATGCTTTGGGGGATTACAAAATTTTGAGAGATATATTGGACAAAATCCATATATAAAGATTTTACAGGATATTTTTTCAGACTTGCTGTGCCTTGTTCAGTAATCTGTAAAAGCCTATTTTTATCAAATTGTGTTACAAAATCAGTGATAATTATAGAGCTTTTTATTTTATCTCATGACATGTTTAATATTTTATATTTTTATAAGGTATAAAAATTCATTTTATGTATCATATAATAAGGAATACGCAGTTGAAAAAAAATAAAACTGTGTGGAGTATATATGAGCAAAACTGTCAGATCACAGCAAAACATACTACTAAAGTAAGAAAAATAATAATAGCAAGCAAACATTTACAAAAGTGCTTATTATCATTTATGCCTGATTACTCCGAAGCATCCTAATCATTACATGTTCAATCAAATGTATCCAATTAATTTTGTTTTGCCTAATATTAACATTGACCTTCTTATTTAAAATTTTAGTTTCACCTCTGTTGAACACATGTTTTTTTTTGTTTGTTTGTTTCTTTTTAACATTATTGCTTATGGAGTTAGGAAGGAACAGAAATTAATGAAGAAACCCAAGTCTCCTCTCTATTTCAGGCAAATATTATTTAATTTCATTTCACTTTCAATACTGTTTTTTACAGTAAGAGAAAAGGCAGCTAATTGCTTTTGGAAATCTAGTATATATGTGTTTAATATTTCAGTTAAATTGTATTCCAAGATGATTGGCAATTTGTCATCAGTTCTTAGGCTTTCCGTAGTCATCTATCAATAACTAATCTGAAAAGTCATTTTGAGTTAGAGCTGTTCTCTTCACACCACTCTAAATTCTAATTGCACTTACCTGCAACTGCTCCCGTGGGACATTTTATGCTACAAAACCAGCATACTTTTCAACACCTTTTCTGTTTCTCAATAAAATCATGTTACCATAATAAACATCCTTGTGAAAGTTTGCTCTGTCCATCATATGCAAATATGTGTCATTTCATTTGAGTTAATTGCATTCTGAAATATTATATATGCCATGTTCACAAAATAGAAATATTATCAGAGAAAGATCAATAAACTATTGATGAAATTCTGTCACTTCTGCAAATAAAGACTTTCTAAATCATTAATAGTTATTTTTTGAACACATCAACAAGATTCAAAAGTAAAAATCAATAACAATTAATTTTCAAAAAGTGTGTTTATGTGTTGATAATAAAACAAATAAGAAGCAAACAGGATTGATTTAATTTTTCAGGCAAAAAAATAATTGAAATATGTTTAAAAGCCAATTTGGCTTCAATAGTAGGAAGAGATGTTAGATATCAAATAATTAGTTTGACTAATTTTTTCACTTTTCAATACACACTTTGAACCTTGGGAAACACAGGATTAGAATTAATTAAAAACATTCCACTGTTAGTGCTTTCATTTAACTTGTATTCAGGACATCTCCCTCCATACTAGGAATTTCATGTTTTTGCTCAGACAATCCAGGTTCACTGTTTTTTGTTTTTTTTTTCCTGCAGTATAACTACACATGAACCCATGCTAAGTTATTTTGATAATATTTTGAAAGTTATACTTGAAATGAATATCATCAGCCAGGACATTTGGTATTAGTGAACTAATCTCTCTTAATAATAATTTCTAAACTGCTTGATTAAAATTTGACCATCAACGAAAACTCCAGTTCATAATCAAATTACATAACCAGATATACAAAAGCATTGTATCTCTTATGTACTAAACATATGAACAATTAACTCAGATACTTTAAAGTTTAACATATATATATATATATATATATATATATATATATACTGATATTCTAGAATAAAAATCTTAATAGTTTATTCATTTTCCTAACAGTTTAAAAAATATTTAAGATAGCTATATTTATGCTATTTACCTGCTGATGCAATGGGTCAGCAGGTAGAGAAACTGCCTTCAGTGCAGTAGACACAGGAGATGGGGGTTTAATCCCTGGGTTGAGAAGATCCCTTGGAGGAGGAAATGGCAACCCACTCCAGTGTTCTTGCTTGGAAAATCCCATGGACAGAGGAGCCTGGCGGGCTACAGTCCATGGGCTTGCAAGGAGTCAGACATAACTGCATGACTAAACACTCACATAGTATTTATAGCAGTAGGAAAGGAAAACAGAATTGGATTCATTTTTGTGAAATGAGTATATCTATCTGCATATACTTATTTGATAAATGAAATGTAATTAGTTTTAAAATGTACTAGTTAAGTGTTTTGGTGTCTGGGGATAAAGATGAGTTATAAATGATATCACTGATTGATGTGCTATGAAAAAATTTTATGGCTTAAGTTCATAGTCTTTGTCATTGTAACATCAAGATCCAAAGGCATTGAGTAACTTTCTCACCAGAGGATGGGATATGAAGTTAAGGTCTATTCTTAAACCTTGAAAACAGTGTACACGGAATATATTTACTGGTATTGTTTCACTATTGCTCCAACACATCCGTGCTATTGGGATTTGGGTAGGGTGAGGCGGAATCTGTGAGACAAAAAGAGAATCAGCAATGTAGGAATAAGAAAGGAGAAGAAAATAGGGGGAAAGTGTGGAGTTTAGATATAATTTCTATTTCCTTTTCACATACTGCTCAGCTGGGATTCAGTTTTGGCTCTCATAAGCACACAAAAAATGACTTTATCAGATGTCGTTTGTAAACTTCTAATCAATAGATCCACAGCAATACCTCTTTCTGGTCCTCATTCAACTCATTGCTGCAGCATTTGGCTCTCTTCATCACTTTTCTTTTAAGAACTCTCTCCTGATTCTCCTCACCTGGCTACATCTGAGTGCAATGTTGGCTCTGACTTCTTCAATGGTGCCTTAAATGTCACTATTTATTCACCAGATATTTCGTCCTTGAGTACTAAGTCGCTCCAAATGTGTCTGACTCTTTGCAACCCTATAAACTGTGGCCTGCCAGGCTCCTCTATCCATGGGATTTCCCAGCCAAGAACACTGGAGTGGGTTGCCATTTCCTTCTCCAGTTTTGTCCTTGTGTGTGTATATGCCTAGTCATTCAGTTGTGTCTGACTCTTGCAACCCCATAGACTGTAACCTGCCAAGCTCCTCTATCCATGGAGTTCTCCAGGCAAGAATACTGGGGTGGGTTGCCATTTCCTTCTCCAGGGGATTTTCTCAGCACAGGAATTGAACCCAGGTCTCCAGCATTGCATGAAGATTCTTTACCAACTGAGCTACAAGGGAAGCCCATTTTGTTTTTGCCTATCTTTAATTATAAATATATTTCATTTTATTTCATGTTTAACTCAACTAATTAAACATTCATTGAGCTTATTGATATCCAGCATGAAAAGAAGCATGATTGGTGAGAAAGGGTAAGTTCACAGATACATAAGACTCATTCTTTGCCCTCAGTTCAGTTCAATTGCTCAGTCATGTCCGATTCTGAGACTCCATGAACCACAGCATGCCAGGCTTCCCTGTGCATCACTGACTGCTGGAGTCCACCCAAATTCATGTCCATTGTGTTGGTGATGTCATCCAGCCATCTCATCCTCTGTTGTCCCCTTCTCCTCCTGCCCTCAATCTTTCCCAGCATCAAGGTCTTTTCATATGAGTCAGCTCTTCTCATCAGGTGGCCAAAGTATTGGAGTTTCAGCTTCAACATCAGTCCTTCCAATGAACACCCAGGACTGATCTCCTTTAGGATGGACTGGTTGGATCTCCTTGCAGTCCAAGGGACTCTCAAGAGTCTTCTCCAACACCACAGTTCAAAAGCATCAATTCTTCAGTGCTCAGCTTTCTTTATAGTCCAACTCTCACATCCATACATGACTACTGGAAAAACCATAGCCTTGACTAGATGGACCTTTGTTGACAAAGTAATGTCTCTGTTTTTTAATATGCTGTCTCGGTTGGTCATAACTTTCTTTCCAAGGAGTAAGCGTCTTTTAATTTCATGGCTGCAATCACCATCTACAGTGATTGTGGAGCCCAATGTCTGTCACTTGTTCCACTGTTTCCCCATCTATTTACCATGAAATGATGGGACCAGATGCCTTGATCTTAGTTTTCTGAATGTTGAGTTTTAAGTCAACTTTTTCACTCTCCTCTTTCACTTTCATCAAGAGGCTCTTTAGTTCTTCTTTACTTTCTGCCATAACGATGGTGTCATCTGCATATCTGAGGTTATTGATATTTCTCCCGGCCATCTTGATTCCGGCTTGTGCTTCTTCTAGCCCAGCGTTTCTCATGATGTACTCTGCATATAAGTTAAATAAGCAAGGTGACAATATAATGCCTTGATATACTCCTTTTCCTATTTGGAACAGGTCTGTTGTTCCATGTCCAGTTCTAACTGTTGCTTCCCGACCTGCATACAGGTTTCTCAAGAGGCAGGTCAGATGGTCTGGTATGCCCATCTCTTTCAGAATTTTCCATGGTTTATTGTGATCCACACAGTCAAAGGCTTTGGCATAGTCAATAAAGCAGAAACAGATGTTTTTCTGTAACTCTCTTGCTTTTTCAATGATCCAGCGGATGTTGGCAATTTGATCTCTGGTTCCTCTGCCTTTTCTAAAACCAGCTTGAACATCTGGAATTTCATGGTTCACGTACTGCTGAAGCCTGGCTTGGAGAATTTTGAGCATTACTTTACTAGCGTGTGAGATGAGTACAATCTTGTGGTAGTTTGAGCATTCTTTGGCATTTCCTTTCTTTGGGGTTGGAATGAAAACTGACCTTTTCCAGTCCTGTGGCCACTGCTGAGTTTTCCCAATTTGCTGGCATATTGAGTGCAGCACTTTCACAGCATCATCTTTTAGGATTTGAAATAGCTCAACTGGAATTCCATCACCTCCACTAGCTTTGTTCGTAGTGAATCTTCCGAAGGCCCACTTGACTTCACATTCCAGGATAGGAAAGTTTTATTTAGTGGAGGATACAGAAAATTAATGTATCTCTCCCCCACCCCATCTACTCATAAGTGATCTGAAGGCTTTTACAAAGCACCTAGTTAAGATAAGCTTCACAGATTTATCTATACCCTCAACCTTTAACTCAGCCTCCAGATTCAAATTCTAAATACCCTCTAGACATGTCCCCATGGATGTCCCATCCTCTTTTCATATAAGTATTTTCAAATGTGACATCATTATAGCTTCTCATCAACAGGGTTTCTTGTTTTTACCCATGAGCTCAGTGAGTGGTCACATGATCATTCCTGTTCTCAAGGCCAGAAACCTATTTTTGCTTCCCTTACCTTGAATCTGTACAAACACTTTCAAGTTCTTCTTCCAAAAAGACTTTCATCTTAACTCTCCAGTCCATTTCCCCTAGTCTTTGTCCAATATCAGACCTTCATCATTTCTCAAGTCAGACAGCATGGACATGATAGCTTTTCTGATTTTTGCCAATCCCCTTTATACAAGGTTGCCTGTTTAATTTTTGCAAGGTACAGTTCTGGTCATGCCCCACACTGTTCAAAAATTTCCCCATGAAACATGGCTTACAAAATAAAATCTTGTCTCTCTTACATGGAAATAAAATGTTCTGTCATTTGGTACAGCTCTCTCAGTTTTTTCTTACCTTCTTCAATGCTATCTCAGCAATAATTTTCAGTTCCAGGCCTTTAACAGCTAAATGTATTTGCTTTCAAACTCTCTCACCTCAACATCTAAAGTCTTTGGCTTACTCTGTAATTAAGTCATAGGTATTCTTCAAGTCTTAGCTCAAATTTCAGTTCTTCTTGGAGAATCTGCCCTCACTTCTTCTTCCAACTAGTCAGAATTAATGGCAGTTTTCTTTCTGCATCCATGAAGATTTTTTCTCTTGTTTATTTATTCAGCTATGGGCTATGATCAGTCAATTATCTGTCTTTATTTCTAGCCACTCAGGTGAAGCTGGGAGCCCTTTGTATAGATTCATCACAGACATTTGTTGGTTAAGATAAAACCAGTAAAGGAGGACTTGAAATGGTAAATAATCTTTGGAAAGACCTGCTGAAGACTATGATGCACATCACTTCTCCCTTTTACTGCTCCCCAGGCAGCCTCTTCTACTATCATGACTTTAATTAGCAGCTACCTGCCCTGGTGGTTCAGACGGTAAAGTGTCTGCCTACAATGCGGGAGACCTGGATTCGATTCTTGGGTCAGGAAGAAACCCTGGAGAAGGAAATGGCAACCCATTCCAGTACTCTTGCCTGGAAAATCCCATGGATGGAGGAACCTGGTAGGCTGTAGTCCATGGGATCTCACAGAGTCAGACACGACTGAGCGACTTCTTTTCACTTCACTTGCTAAAGACAACAAAATCAATCCCACAGCCCAGAGCTCTTTCCTAAACTACACATTCCACCTGGATATTACACAGGCTCTGCCAGCTCAACCTGCCTAAATGTGAGCTCAGGTTCTTCTTCCCTAAACCTTACTTCTCTCCCTGAATGTTTTCTCTGTTGGTGATGCCAATACTCAACCAGTTGCCCAAGGCAAAAATTTGGAGCCATCCATAAACCCTTCTTTTTTCTTACTTCCCACATTCTACACATTTTATGTCTTAAATATTTTTTAGGCATTGCACTTCACTGTTATGAATTAAATGCTTGTGCCCTTTCGAAAATTCACATAGTCAGATTCTAACTCTCAATGTGATGGTAGTAGGAAGTAGGGTCTTAGGGAGGTGTTTAGGTCATCAGTGTAGATCTCTCATGAATAGGATTACTGCACTTATAAAAGAGCCCAGGGAGTTCTCTTGCCCCTTCCACTGTATGCAAACACAACAAAAAGATAGCAAGAACCTGGCTATGAACCAGGAATTGGACCCTCACCAGGCACTGAATCTGCTGGCAACTTGATCTTGGACTTTTCAGCCTCCACAACTGTGAGAAGTAAGTTTTTGTTGTTTATAAGCCACTCAGTCTTCACTGTTCTGTTATAGGAGTCCAATCTACAACAGCAACTGATGCACATTCATGGCTCAGGTCTTGATCATTCTGTACATAATCTACAAACCACAGTCCCCTGACTCATTTCCTCTAAAATCTCCATGGCTGCTATAATGCTTTACATAAAACGCAAATCGGAACCCTCCACCCAGTTGCTTTAAATTCTGTAGTTTCCTCTTCATCTGTGGGATTGAGCCCAGTCTCTTCAACCCAATGTAAAACATTTCATGTCCTTCCTCCCTGACCTCTCTGGACTCACTTCTGCTCACTCCATGCCTCATACTTGATGATTCAACTATATAAGCAGCAGACTTCTCTTTATTGCCTCATTGACTCCGTTCACAGTGTTCCTTCTTCCTGGTATGACTTTTCTTCCATCCACTGCATTTCTCTTTTTCCCTGGATCTTTTTACTTTGCTAATGCTTGACCTAAGTCTAGACAGACCATTATATTCACAGGGAAAATCTCTGCAGCTTTTTGAAACTGGGTTGAGAGTTCTGACTTACTTCCATTAGCAACACCCTATCATTCCCCTTAGACTGAGTTTATTTTTATATTCTGGAAAAACCTGAGTTTCTTAAGAGTGAGGATATATCCCAGCTATCTCTGAAACCACAGTGCCTCCAAAAGTGGGTGGTCAATAGAGGTTTATGGAATAAAAAAGAAGAGAACAAACGAGTCAGTCTGTGGTGACATGGTTAGTTGGCTTGTTAGCAAAATTACTCTGGTTCTAAGCAGAGTTGTCCAGATGTGTACTTTGTGGACATTATGCTGTGTCTGGAGCTGTCTAGTGAATTTGGATTACTTCTTGGTTTCCTACTGAAGATTTTTCAGATGACCTAATATTTCACACACTAAGTTTCTAATTTGGCTCCTTCAGAGCCAAAAATTTCCAGAAACTGTATGAAACACTGTAGCCACTTTAGAGAATTTTCTCCAAGTCAGTTTACACTAACCAGACAGGTTCAATTAACCTGTGAGTAAAATTAATAGTCTGTATGGCAAAGTTAATACAATGGAAAGAAATCTACCTATCCATTTAAAAGTGGTTGTTTCTATGGCTAATCAATCATTACTTTCTCATTACTTTAATTGACAAAATTTTCTACAGCTTAGATCTTATAGAGGTGCTTCTATACCCTTTTCATATTTTAGTATTTTTTAAGAAAAGAAATTATACATCCTCATTTGTCACTAAGATATCTATGCAAGAGAAAGCTTTAATTGATGAGAAAAATTAAGTGCTTAAAATGAATATGCCCATAAAGATTCAATATTCAATAGCTGTAGATTCTTTCTAAGCATCAAAATGTCAAAATAGCTTTGGTTTACATAATTAAATTTGCCAAATCATTAGCCTATAATGTAATGGCTCAGTATTATTCAGGGTGAATTCAACAACTAAACTCTTAATGTTTTAAAATTGACTACAACACTGGAAATGATTTCCACATAATCAGTAGAAAGAGCTAAATAAAAATGATTTATTGACAATACATTTGAGCAGGTAACAGCTTCTTTAGGTCTTGCTTTAAAACATTTAATTAATGTTTCTGTTTGGTACATCAATTATAGCAGTGCCCCTTGGAAAGTGGCTCTAAATGAGGGCATAGACCATTCCTTGGTTATGTGACCAGGAGCATATTTTTATATATCTTTTCATGCACCATTTCATAGCAAGAGTGAGCTTGATTTCTGCTCTTAACTCTCGAGAAATCTGAGTGTTCACTTGATAGTTATAGTTTTGATCTTAATCGTTTAATTCACTGTAGTTTATGCATATTTCCCCTGGGTCATCTCTAGTACTTCTTATAATATCAGTGGTGAAGGAATAGATGCTTTATTTTTTAAAACAATTTCTAATCATTTTCAGATGATTTTAATAAAATACACTGAAAGCAATTGCTCTAAAACAAAATTAAAAATTCAAAGACAAAGCACCTATCCATTTTTAAAGTGTATTTATTGATTCTACAAACAGAAAATAACTGTGAAACTGCTATAAGCTTTTCTTAGGGTTACTCAGTCTTTGTATTTATTTCATTGTTGACTAGTAACAAAGTTCTCCAACACTGGTCTTTAGACTATACTTGAAGACTGAATCCATGCCCAGGTCTTCAATTCACAAAGGGAGGTTTAGAAATAAGACTATAACTGCTACTCAGTTTTCTGGAGGGTCTTCAAAGCATAAAGACAGAGGAAAATTGTCTAGCACTGTATATTAACAATGGCTCCTCCATTCTCCTTAAATCCTCTAAAGACAGGATATACCCCTGGCCATAGTTTCCCCTCCCCCTCCCCTGGCTCCCACTCTTACATTTGTTGATTAACCCTCAATGGTGGCAATATTGTTTATAGATTTATTTTGACCTCTTAATGTCAAATTACTCCATTAGTCCCAACAAGCTATTGTTTCATCAGCCAAATCTCAAAAGAAGCGTTTCCTGAATATTCTTAAACTTGCACTTTAACATCTACATATCAGGCTTCCTTTTAAAATATATATTGGTTTCCACTCTAGGACTCATCCATCCTAATTAGTCATTATGTGGAAAAACTGATTGTCACAACACAGAGAAAATGGCAAGAGACGCTACAGCCTAGTGAGAATGTAAAGGATGGTGATTCAAGACAATGCTACCAAATGCCATTAGCCAAAAACATTTACAGTGTGAATGTAATGAGACAATTTTCACTGACCAACAGTTTACAGAGCAATATGGCACCCTGAACATATTATATATATACATATATGTATATACGCAGAGTTCTGTGGTGGATTATGTCTTCATATTATACATGGATTATGTATCTAATATATGCATATGTAAAATATAAATGTATATATATATATACACAAACATGTGTTCACACACGTGTTGCTCACATACACACACTCCCTGGAAAATTTATCAGAGGCAAATAGCATTTTAATAAAATAGCTTGACATAGATTATCTGAAATGTATACCTTAAAACTAAATCATTTCTCTGAGCCCCATACTGGAATATTCAAGTGGAATTCTATACTTGATGCCATCCTTAAATTTATCTAAAAGAACTAAAGAGGCACTAAAAAAAAAAGAAAGAAAGTGAAGTCGCTCAGTCGTGTCCGACTCTTTGTGACCCCATGGACTGTAGCCTACCAGGGTCTTGACAGAAGACCATGGACAGCATGGGATTTTCCAGGCTTGGAAATACTGAATACTGATTGCCATTTCCTTCTCCAGGGGATCTTCCCAACCCAGGGATTGATCCCGGGTCTCCTGCATTGCTGGCAGACGCTTTACCATCTGAGCCACCACGGAAGCCCTAAAGTGGCACTAGGGTGTCCCAAGTGGAGCTTTTGACTGGCTCCTCAAATCTAGTTTTTTCTACTGATACCTAGCTCAGATGCACCACCTATAAATTTATCTTATGGAAATTTGTAGTCAGGGCAACTTTCCTTTTGAGAGCATAATAACTATTGACAAAGGATTGATTAAAATAAATAACAGTTATTCAATCATACATTATTCAACTTTTAAATGAATGAGATAAATTTTTATATTCTGACTTGGAAAAATATAATTCAAGGTACACTGTTAAGTTGAAAAGACAAGTTTCAACACTAAGTATGATTAATTATTATATGACAATAGCAATATAGCCTGTTATTATAGTCATAGATTAAAAACATTTGGAAGAACACATGCAAAAGAGTTCACAGTGTCTCTTTCTGGGTACTGGGATTACAGGAAATGTGCACTTTTTAAAAGGCTTTCTATAATGATGAATTTTAATAAGCATTTTTATTATTTTAAAAATCAGGAAAATAAAACAGTTTACAAAAGGTAAAGAAAGACACATAGAAGTGACCTGGTGAAAAGTACAGTGAAGAAAAGAGGAATCTAAAAGAGGACATACAAAGAGAAGAAAAAGGAAAATTAAGCAAGGTGATGCTTAGAGATTTAATTAGCATTTGAATTGTGGCTCTCCCAAAGAAAGAGCCAAGTAAAAACCAAGCAGAGAGCTCACAATGCTTCTGGGTTTTAATTTTACATAAAATCAGAGTCAAAAAATTATTTAACATGATAAAATGAGAAGGGTTTAAATGATAATCCCTGTGCACTACAGACATTGGTGATTTCATGGTGCCCTCAGGCATAAGAGCAGCCTCTGCAAGTTCAAGACTGCCAAAATGTCTGAGAAGTCTGAAGTTTTCAGTGAGAGAAATGATGAGTAATAAACCTTTGTTGAAGTCTCTAAAAACTTGTTAAGTGGGTAATAATCCTTACAATTGCCTATGAAGCAGGCAACTCTTTTGATTTGATTCTGTACAATCATTTGCTGTCACCAGTGGCTGCTTGTGGTCAATTTTGGAAAGATGGCTTCATTTTTTAGCCAATTTTAACTGATCTTTACTAAGTGATGTCTTCAAAATAAGTGAAGGTAACCTGCATGTTGAGAGAAGAGATTAGCAGTGTTATGTGCAGTATTTTTTGACCTGTAGAATCTAAGAATTCTGAGTGCACTTTAGAGAATAAAGAATGATGGGAAGATAAAATATCAAATGTTTTTATGTCAGTTTTAACCAACTTTGACCCTTAAAAACAAACATGGAATTTTTATCTACTGACAGCTATTATGGAATTTTGGCTACTGCCAGTTCACCCAGTGAGGTGAACCCAGAACACAGAGCTAGGATTTGAACTTAAGAGTCACAAACATTTCTTGATAAAACTGCCACAGTCAGGGCATTACACCAATTCTATTAGATTGCATTGCTTGTTGCTAGCTGCTTTTATTTTAAACATTTGAAATGGAGCTGAGGGCATGATACATTTAATAAAAATCACCATATATTAAAAGAAACACATAAAAAAATCTAAAGCAAAAACAGTATGCTGACATTAAAATGAAAATAAGAAATTATTTTGCTCAATCTTAAAACAAGTCTTTTGTGTAAAATTGCAATGGTGTCGTACAAGAAAAGCTTTTTCATAATTTAAAAGGAATGTTGCTCAAATAATTATTTTAAGCATAATTTTTAGTTCATGATTCATTGTCATTGATTGATGACCCTGTTCCTACCTTCCCTCCCTCCCTCCCTTCCTTCTTTCATTCTTTTTGTCACTATTAAAACCCATTGTCAATTCCTGGGAAATAAAAAGAGAATCTGGGTAATAAAGTCTAATCTTCTCTTTGGTGCTGAATCTAGCCTCCCTTGCTCACAGAGGGCTGTGTGCGGACACCTCGCACCAGGCCCTTCAAACCAGAGTTCCACAAGGGCAAAGGCTGTGCTGACTTGTGCTCGACATACTGCAAGCTCGGGTGGAGGCTGTGAGCAGAAGCCACACACAAATCGGCCGCTCACGATGGTGGTGGTGGGCCACATGCAGAGACGCTGCGCGTGCCCTGCGTTGAGAACTGCATTGCTGCCTGAGCATCATAGCCACGCTTGCCCTGTAAGAGCTCCAGCCCCACCTTTCCCCACGGATGATCAAGTTTTCCCTGGTTTTTACAAAACGAGTATGTGCTCTAGAGCACAAATTCAAGCCTCTCCAATCTTGATCAGAGAACAAAGCTTTCCTTTGCTTCTGAACCAAACTTGGTCTCATTTTATTGGCCAGGGTGAAACTAGGGGAACTCTTGGGGACCAACTCAGGAGGGTCCGTGACCCTTGCTTCCTCCCCTCTTACTCTTTCTTTTTTTCCTCTCTTTTTTTTCTTTAACCAACTTAAAAAATATATATATAATGAATAGCAATGAGCCCATTTCCTAAGTCAAAAGCTGGATAACCAAAAACTTACATAGATCTATGCACTCTCTCCTCATTTGTTTCCTCCAACTGAAGTAACTAAAGTTCTGAATTTTAAAATTATTATTTTTTTCTTGAAGGAAAAAAAAAAATCTACATTTATTGCATATATAGGTATTCCAACATACTCTGTTGTTTTCTAAAAAATACATATATATTTATGAAAACTCACTTGTAGTTTTATAGCTCCTGATTTTTCCATTCAATATTGCATTAAGATGACATCATTGATTATTTGTGATTTATAATTTACATATTTTCATGTGTCAACTTGAAAAAATAGTCACAACCTAAAATTTGAAAGTTATATTTTGTTCAGTGGGAATTTTTAGGACTTCAAGCCGAGGAGGGCGTGCATGCTAAGTCACTTCAGTCATGTCCGACTCTGTGACCCTACGGACTGTGGCCTGCCAGGCTCCTCTGTTCACGGGGGTTCTCCAGGCAAGAATACTAGAGTGAGTTGTCATGCCTTCCTCCAGGGAACCTTCCTGACCCAGGGATTGAGCCCGTGTCTCCTCTGGCTCCTGCATTGTACTCAGATTCTCACCACTGAGCCAACAGGGAACTCCCAAGTCCAGGAGACAGTATCTCAAATGACTCCAAGAGACTGCTCTGAGGAGGTCAGGGGAGGAGCCAGGTTATATAGAAGTTTTGCAACAAAGGGCAGGTAGCCTGAACATCAAAAGATTATTGTTAATTAAAGAAAATCAGATATCTCAAGTTAAGAAATTTAGCTATTTTCTTCATATGGGAAGATGCAAGCGTCTAGGGTCACTGAAATCATTCTTTTCCATATGCACCTCAGCTATCCTGGGCCAGTATCTTGTGTTTTTCTCACATCCTACACTCCCTCAGGGTTCACTCCAGGGAGTGGCTGCAGTCCTGATGGCTGCTAGATAGCAAGTATTCTTCTCCTTCCTGAGTGCCCTTAAGACTTAGGAACTCACATTGGAGGGCTGGAATCTCTGATGTCTGTGATACACTATTTTACTGGGATATGGCTGGAAATATTCCAGTTCATATATGGCTGTATAATATTTCATAGTGGACTATACTGTAATTGATTGCCTCACTCTCCTGTTGAATTTTTGAGTATTCCCTGTGGTAAAACTTAGCAATTCCAGTCCTGGAAATATTAACATAAGACATTTTTGCATGTGTGTATCAGGAATGTTCATAACCATACTAATCATAATTTAAAAAGTAAAAAACTATCAAAAATCTTTAACCAAAGGAATTATCTATCAAAACTGTCCAACATTCTCATTCATGCATCTTTTGTGAAATTCAGTGAATATTAAGGTAAATTTACTTATATTTTAACTTTAAATTTATTTTTATTAAAAAACCACCTATTTTCAAGACAAAACCTTTTCTGTATATGTACACTTATCTCCATATATACTACTAACACTATTTTGCAACTATCCAAAATGGATCGATGGTAATTATTTTGCTATATTTTAATCCTTGGCATAGTACTTATTAACTGACACTTCCCTTATTATTTGGGCTTCCCTGATAGCTCAGTTGGTAAAGAATCTGCCTGCAATGCAGGAGACCCCAGTTCAATTCCTGGGCCAGGAAGATCCCTTGGAGAAGGGATAGGCTACGCATTCTAGTATTCTTGGGCTTCTTTTGTGGCTCAACTGGTAAAGAATCCGCCTGCAATGTGGGAGATCTGGGTTCGACCCCTGGGTTGGGAAGATCTCCTGGAGAAGGGAAAGGCTACCCACTCCAGCATTTTGGCCTAGAGAATTTCATGGACTATAGTCCATGGGGTCGCAAAGAGTTCCTTAATATTTGATTTTCTATCTCCTTAAAATAGAGAAGGATAATTACTTGACAATATTGTGGAATCTTGTCATGCTTGGTCGTCACTGTACCCCTACCACCCTCAACACTGTCTCATACACAGTAGGTGTACAGTAGATATTTGTTGAATGAAGAAGCAGTGACTAGCACAGTGCAGATGTATGGCCCTGGCTGATCACCATGTTTTGGCAAGTCTAAAGAGTATTTGTTATTTTATGATTGTGGATACAGCGATTAAAACATGTTCTGCTATATGTGTGTGTGTGTGTGTGTGTGTGTGTGTGTGTATGCCCTCCCTTTTGGACCTCCCTCTCACACCCCCCCATCCCACCCATCTAGGTCAATGCAGAGTTGATTCACTTACTTGTATGGGAGAAACTAACACAACATTGTAAAGCAATTATATGCCAATTTTAAAAAAAAGAAAAGAAAAAAAATGTTAGAAGAGTATATTTTAACTTCATCGAATACAAGATTCTCAGGTTTAAGCCCGAACTAATGCAAATAGAATTTTTTTCATCATTTATTAAGTACTTCTGTAATTAACTCACAGCACTTCTTTTATATTTTGCCAAGAAAATATTAACTATTTTTTTTTTCTGCTGGAAAATGCAAAGCTAAACCGAAAATGGGGCATCTATTTCAGAGGCTCCCTGGTGGTGACTGTGGCCCTAATTAAGGAAGGCGTTCTAAAGTGAGAGGTATTTGCTGACACACAGAATGCAGAGTTCAATGAGAAAAATGAGCAGTGATGAATATTCACTTTGAAGCTTGCCTGACAGAGTGCTTAGATTACAGAAAGTTGGAGAACTATCCTGAATATGACTGATCAATGAGATTCCTTTCTTGACCCTCACTTCCATCAGTACTTAAGCTATATCAGTTTTAATGCTTCAGTTTGGGAGCCTGCCTCTAAAAGTCAAAGATTTATGGTGAGTGAAAAATGTCCATATTAAAAAGGTAAGAGGGGAGCCAGATGATATCCACTTTTGACCATTATAATTAATAGCTGAATCTTCGCTGGTAACTAATTGAATGGAGGTCAGTGGGTTGTCATGGTAATGTCCTAGCCAAGCAATTTTACCCATTTTCCAGTCTGGTGCCCCTTTGCACAACTGAAGTTGTAAAACGCTTTAATTGCAAGATTTGCAAATGATGCAACATCTGGGCTCGAATTTACATATAAAGGGAGAAGTTTAATGGAGTTATTAGCATATCTGTGTGAACTCCTCAGTTTTTATAGTTAATTATGAAACCTGCAGTTTTGCCAATGAACTCTGTATACAATAGAAGAAAAGCAGTAAGGAAAGCTATAAGAATCAGCAATTTAAGTTTACACCATTCATCTTAGGAAGTAAAAATTTATAAATGGCCAGTCATATTCATTGCGTTTGTTGTGAGTGATTAAAAAAACAGGCTAACAGAAGAATTGTTCACCCATGTTTAAACAAAAAAAAGTTTTTATGTTTAAAAATATAACTCCATCATTCTCATGACTCTAGGCAGTAAAATAAAAATTAAAAAAAAATGCCCAGAATTATGTTTTCAAAAATTTAGCAAAAAGAAAACAGCAACTGAAAAATAATGTTGGTATTTCACCCTTGCAATAAGAATATAATAAAATTATTATTTAATTATAGGCATGTGAGAATTCCCATAACACTATTACCATAAGAAAAGAGAATAGAATACATATGTTTTATGAATTACCTAATTCAGATATAGTATATATATAATTCAGAAATAAGTGATGTTCTATAATAATACTGTCCTAAGACATGGGACTAGGGTATGTAGCAAAACAAAAACAAAAAATGTGTCATTAGAATCATTGTTTATTCTGGCTATTGGCTTCTGAAATGAAGTCTCTCAAGGCACCCCACAAAACTTATAATAACATGTAAAATCAGAATAGCCTTTTAATCGATGTTATTACAAAGATGGAGCTACTTTATAGGTCTAATATGCAGAATAATTAAAAAAAAAAAAAACAGGAGGAACAGTGATAGAATTTAAAAGGAAACAAAAGTCCAGAACCCCTCACTATTCTGGGAGTGGCACTACAAGCATCACTGAGTATTTTAGTAGAATTTTATGTCTAGGGCCTGTTTTCCTACCAAAACCATTACTTTAAGCTATATTTTCCAGAACGCTGACACAGCTAATTATCTTAGATCTGTACCTCTAAATTTTAAAGTTTGCAGAAAAGTTCGCTTCTTAAAAGTCACACACACAAAAAAACACTAAAACCATAAAGGTTTAAAAGTAAAGATATAATTATAGGCATAAGTATCTTATACGACAGGGCTTCCCTGGTGGTTCAGTGGTAAAGAATCTGCCTGCCAAGCAGGAGATGTGGGTTCAGTCCTGGGAAGATCCCCTGGAGAAGGGAATGGCAGCCCACTCCAGTATTTTGTCTGGAGAATTCCATGGACAGAGGAGCCTGGTGAGCTATAGACCATGGGGTTGCAAAAGAGTTGAACATAACTTAGAGCTAAACAACAACAATAACAACAAAAACATTTTATATCACTCAATTGAATTTAACACATCTTTTGTAAGTATAAAATATTACATTCAAAAAAAATGACAGAGATGTTGAGCTGACAGATGGAGAGAGATGGTTTCCCAGTGTTTTCAGTACCTGACTATGCATTTATGGTTGAAACCATCATACTTCTAGACTGTTAATTATGTGAACATTCAATTCTTCCTCTTCCTTAAACACTTAAGCCATGCAAGATGGATTTCTGACTCTTACAAGTGAATTAAGAGTTCTGACTAATAAAATTGATTTAGAATTTGTAAGGGTGGAAATATACAGACAAGTACAAATTAATTTTGTTTAACAAAAGGCTTTTAACAGCTAAATTTATGATCAAGTTAATGCATATTTTTTACTACTCTTTAGGCACTATTAAAGTCTTAAGGCTTAATCTTTTCCTGTATTTTCTTGAAATTCAAAATAATCTAAATGCTCCAAAAACAATATTACTCCAATTGATCATGCCATGCTATTTCTTAGCATCTGTAGAGCCTGAAAAAAATGCTTGCAATTTTGGTGGTTATTTCTATTCCAGAATTCTGCTTAGACACAGTTTGAAACCACCACTCTGAACCCCATGCCTGTATGTTTGTGGTAAAAATAGAATTTTTGTGAGCAAAATGTGATGGCTTGGAAATAACTGCTACCTGCTTGTACCTTCATGTTGCAAAACTATCAGGTACTTCAACCTGTTAATTATCTGCCAACAGAGCTTGGGATCACTTCAATAGGAACAGAACATCTTCCCTTTAAAACAGAAAGCAGAAAAGAAAATGTAGTTCTTGCTCAACACTCAATTCTAAAAAGCCTCAGTTTGTAGGAGTACAAACACATATTGTAAAATTATAAATCAAAGAGAGAGAGTCATGAACAGAAAATAGTTCAGGAGTTCGGTCTGAGGAGAAGTAAGGGAGTGAGTCAAGAGTAGGTATACTAATGGTTCAAAAATGATGCATGTTCTCTTTAAACTGAGCGAAGCAAAAACAGGTGGTCATTGTGCCAGTAAACTTCATAGTTAACATGTATTTTTAATAAGATTTTTTGGCCCCAGTTTTTCACGGACTTTTGCATTCCTTTTTCAAGTTCTTACTTTCCTATCATGCTTTACAAAAAACAAAACTCATTTTCCTTTTGAGCATGTTTACAATTCTCTAGGAATGAGGCTATGTGGAAAGGGATGGACGGATGAGGACAGTGAAATATAATGGAAAATGTACATTTGTGTGCATGTTAAATGAAATATAATACAACCACCTAAAGGATGTTTTATTCTCTCAAAGGAAGATTAGTGTTTTAAATTATAAATACTTGAAAGGGAACAAAGGCATAATATATAATCTGACAAGTTCAGTTCAGTGGCTCAGTCGTGTCTGACTCTTTGTGACTCCATGGACTGCAGCATGCCAGGCCTCCCTGTCCACCACCAATTCCCAGAGTTTACACAAACCCACATCCACTGAGTCGGTGATGCCATCCAACCATCTCATCCTCTGTCGTCCCCTTCTCCTCCTGTCCCCAATCCCTTCCAGCATCAGGGTCTTTTCAAGTGAGGCAGCTCTTTGCATCAGGTAGCCAAAGTATTGGAGTTTCAGTTTCAGCATCAGCCCTTCCAATGATATTCAGGACTGATTTCCTTTAGGATGGACTGGTTGGATCTCCTTGCAGGCCAAGGGACTCTAAAGAGTCTTTTCCACAACCACAGTTCAAAGGTATCAATTCCTCGGTGCTCAGCTTTCTTTATAGTCCAACTATCACATCCATACACGACTACTGGAAAAACCATAGCTTTGACTTGATGTACCTTTGTTGGCAAAATAATGTCTTTGCTTTTTAATATGCTGTCTAGGTTGGTCACAGCTTTTCTTCCAAGGAACAAGCGTCTTTTAATTTCATGGCTACAGTCACCATCTGCAGTGATTTTGGAGCCCCCAAAAATAAAGTCTGTCACTTTTTTCACTGTTACCCTATCTATTTGCCATGAAGTGATGGGACCAGATGCCATGATCTTAGTTTTCTGAATGTTGAGCTTTAAGCGAACTTTTTCACTCTCCTCTTTCACTTTCATCAGGAAGTTCTTCAGTTCTTCACTTTCTGCCATAAGGGTGGTGTCATCTGCATATCTAAGGTTACTGATATTTCTCCTGGCAATCTTGATTCCAGCTTGTGCTTCATCCAGCCCAGCATTTCTCATGATGCACTCTTCATATAAGTTAAACAAGCAGGGTGACAATGCACAGCCTTGACGTACTCCTTTCCCGATTTGGAACCAGTCTGTTGTTCCATGTCCAGTTCTAACTGTTGCTTCCTGACCTGCATACAGGTTTCTCAAGAGGCAGGTCAGGTGGTCAGGTATCCCCATCTCTTTAACAATTTTCAACAGTTTGTTGTGGTTCACACAGTCAAAGGCTTTGGCATAGTCAATAAAGCAGAAATAGATGTTTTTCTGGAACTCTCTTGCTTTTTCAATGATCCAGCGGATGTTGGCAATTTGATCTCTGGTTTCTCTGCCTTTTCTAAACCCAGCTTGAACAATGGAAGTCCGCGGTTCACATATTGTTGAAGCCTGGCTTAGAGAATTTTGAGCATTACTTTGCTAGCATGTGAGATGAGTGCAATTGTGGGGTAGTTTGAACATTCTTTGGCATTGCCTTTCTCTGGGATTAGAATGAAAAGTGACTTTTTCCAGTTCTGTGGCCACTGCTGAGTTTTCCAAATTTGCTGATATATTGAGTGCAGCAGTTTCAGAGCATCATCTTTTAGGATTTGAAATAGCTCAACTGAAATCCATCACCTCCACTAGCTTCGTTTGTTGTGATGCTTCCTAAGGCCCACTTTACTTCACTTTCCAGGATGTCTGGCTCTAGGTGAGTGATCACACCATCGTGATTATCTGGGTTGTGAAGATGTTTTTTGCATAGTTCTTCTGTGTATTCTTCCCACCTCTTCTTAATGTCTTCAGCTTCTGTTAGGTCCTTACAATTTCTGTCCTTTATTGTGCCCATCTTTGCATGAAATATTCCTTTGGTATCTCTAATTTTCTTGAAGAGATCTCTATTCTTTCCCATTCCATTTTTTCCCCTCTATTTCTTTGCATTGATCACTGAGGAAGGCTTTCTTATCTCTCCTTGCTATTCTTTGGAGCTCTGCATTCAAATGGGTATATCTTTCCTTTTCTTCTTTGCCTTTTGCTTTCTTCTCTTCACAGCTATTTGTAAGGCCTCCTCAGACAACCATTTTGCCTTTTTGAATTTCTTTTTCTTGGGGATGCTCTTGATCTCTGCCTCCTGTATAATTTCATGAACCTCCTCCCATAATTCTTCAGGAACTCTGTCTAACAGATTTAATCCCTTGAATCTATTTGTCACTTCCACTGTATAATCGTAAGGGATTTGATTTAGGTCATACCTGAATGGTCTAGTGGTTTTCCCAGTTTCTTCAATTTAAGTCTGAATTTGGCAATAAGGAGTTCATGATCTGTGCCACAATCAGCTCCTTGACTGGGAGTTTTCAATCTGACAAGTAGAAAACTTGCAATCCGTTTTCATTCTTGATATTATTTGAATGGATTTTAAAGATTTTGTTAATGTGACATTGTCTGAGCAATATTTTCCTTATTTTTAATATTATTTTCGTCTTTCTTTTCCCACTAAAAAATGAGGCTCCTGACTCTGAGACCTACACACTACCAAGAGATTTATTTTCATATAAGTATTTCAAAAATAATTTTCAAATGATGGTCATTGATTTAACATTAGACAACATAATAGTACTTCTCAAGTAACTTATATTTCAAACATATCTTTATATAAATATTTCAACAATTAGTGAAATATTAGACAAAATTGTCACTCCCTTCAAAACTAAATTATTTTTGTTGTTTTTTGCACAAAGAATACATTTCAACTTTCTAACTTTGGTAGGAATTTATACCACTTTTGCCATTATTATTATTATTTTAGAAAAGATTGAGTAAAACTTAAGTTAAATTATAAATCAGATAATTGTTTTAGCAGTGCAAAATATTGCACTTAGATTCTTCTAACAGGAACATCACCTTCTTTTGTGTTTATGTTTAGAGCGGCATTTTTCCATATAATTCTCTAGATGATAGAAAAAAATCAGTTTTATTCTTAAGCCACTGGAGTAGAGATCTGTGAGTATGAAAGCATAGAAAAAAATGGCATTCTAGTGGCCAAAGAAGATGTAGTTTCTCAGTTTGACCAGTTTACAGTGGAATAATTGAAAAATTTTTAAAAATTGTTTAAATTGTCCCAAAACCAATCAACAAAATAAACAAGCTCCCTAAAATATATTTTCTCAATTTATCCACATTGCTGTGCTTCCAAAATTACTTCCTGGTTAAAACAGTGAGAATACTAGACATCTGCATCACCTACCTACTAGGTTGGATTTAAAATCAAGTCAAGATTTGGAAGAGATCTGATTTCCTGATGCATTACATTGTAAGTTAACAGAAGATGTCAGAACATTGGCTAGAATCAGCATAAAAGATTTTGTATACCAACATCCTTATTTTACAACTAAGATGAAATTAATGAGAATATAAACCTTAATTTTACAAATAAAAATTTTAACTTTTAACATATGATTTTATAAAACCCAATAATAAATGATAATGAGAATGGTTCTATTTGCCTTTTCTTTAATGCCTTTAACTAATCTTTAACTGTAGTGTATGTGTGTGTGTGTGAGTCACTCGGTCCTGTCCTACTCTTTGCAATTTCATGGAGCGTAGCCCTCCAGGCTCCTCTGTCCATGGAATTCTTCAGGCAAGAATACTGAGCGAGTTGCCATTCCCTTCTTTAGGGGATATTCAGGACCCAGGGATCGAAGCTGGGTCTTGCATTACAGGCAAATTCTTTATCATCTACTCTTTAAGTATAGTTTTTTTTTTTTTTTTCATTTATTCCTTAACTTTTTATTTGGAAAAATTTCAGACCCACAGGAAAGTTGTAATGACTACACAAATACAATGAATATCCATAAGTATTTCACCAATTTGTTTACATTTGTTATTCATCTATTAATATTTGTTCTTTTTACCCTAAACCCTTTTCCTATATAACTATAATGTAATTATCACACTCAGAATATTTAGTATTGGATTACAGTATTATTTAATACACCACCCACATTCAGGTTTTGCTAAATATCCTCACAATATTTAGTCTTCTGTGTCTGATTCAACATTGAATCAGGAATCATGCATTCTATATAGTTATTTATCTCTGATCTCCTAAAATGTAATGTAATTTTCTATATTTCATTCTATTTTAAGTATTAAAAATATCTACCCCTTAATATTTGATTTTGATTTTTAAAATTTTATTTGATAATTGACTCAAAATAATATTGAATGAAATGAAATGAAGTTGCTCAGTCGTGTCTGACTCTTTGCGACCCCATGGACAGTAGCCTACCAGGCTTCTTCGTTCATGGGATTTTCCAGGCAAGATACTGGAATGGGCTGCCATGATATTAGAGGCTTCTAAAACTTTGTTTTCAGTGTTTAACATGGTTCAAAATTTTCATCTAATTTGAATTGCATATGTTTATTTTGCTTTTCACTTTTTAAGTAAAAATGTCAATTTAAGAGATAACAATGTTCATAGACATGAACATGGAATTACACCAGTATCCCCAATACCCCAAAATCATGCTAACATAATAAAAATTTGAAAATCCATTAACCTCATGAACATTGTACTTTTAACATAAATGTATTTAATTCTAACATAACTTTACCTTTTCTGGCTGACTTTGCTAGAACCTGGAGACCTCCTTGATGCTAAGTAAGTACATACATAAATACATATTCAGAAAGGTAATTCTGAAAATCTCTCTGATCATTTTTCTTTTTGCTCTACACTTGTTTCATACTTCACAGAAAAGTCCCTAATTATAACCTTTTTCTGAACTTTCTTTACCCGAGTTGTCACCCTATAACAACTGCCATGCCTCTCCCAATATTACCTGCCTCATCCCCTCCCCTACCCCCTCCCTCCCCACACAGGATTCCCCACATTCCCCAATTCCTCAAATCACTTGCCTATCTCACCCATCAAACAAAAATACAGTGAAGTCCACCATCATGTTCAACTCCACCATCATAGCCTTAGTCATATTAAAATCCATTCCAAACCATGTGCTTAGTGAGAAGGTGATTTTGATATATTTTAAAATATTATTCATTTTCAAAAATGTTTTATTCCACTGTGTAAGCTATTGCCCCTCAACTTTTTTTTGTACTCTGCTGTGAGATGTTGGAATTACAACTCCGTTAGCTTCATTTCTGCTTTGCCCACAGCTCTCTGTTAAGTTCTGCCAATAAGTGGCACTAGTGGGAAACTAGAAAGCTTGAGGAAAAAGGGCTTTGTGACTTACAGTTCTTGGGGACTTAACCTGAGCAGTGGCCATTCCCTGCTGTTGCAGCAACTGAGTCCAGTTTGCATTTTTCTGCTTCTCTTGCAGAGCTAACTACATCCCCCCCTCAGAAATGCTGTCAGCAGGCTTGTAGGTTACCCTTCTCAGAAGTCTGGGTCCCAGTCCCATAAGACTGTCCAGAGACGCCAGAAAAAGGCAAGCAGCACACCTTCTCCAAATTTTCCAGTCTTCTAAGTGTTAATAAACTTTGGCCTCTTCTCTTTCTTCCCCCAGCCATAGCGGTGGTAACGACTTGCTGAATTGCTAACTCCACAGTAACAGAATTCTTCCCTATCTTTTAAGTTACCAGGTCTACAACTTTATATCTAGTGAACAGGTATTTATATCAAAGTCCCTCTGTTCAAATAATTGCTGAGATTATTGTATCCTAATTGGACCCTGACCTGTACAACCATCTCTGCAGTCAATGCATAACTTTTTTTTTTTTAATGCATAACTTTTAGAATGGCCCCTTGGCAGTAATGAAGAAATCAACAAAACTACTGAGCTCACATGGCTATGTCTGCATGTTTATTATGGAGCATGTATGCATGCTAAGTTTCTTCGATCATGTCTGACTCTTTGTGACCTTATGGACTGTAGCCCACCAGGCTCCTCTGTCCATGGGATTCTCTAGGCAAGAATACAGGAATGGGTTGCCATGCCCTCTTCCAATGGAATCTTCCTGACCCAGGGATCAAACGTGAGTCTTTAAGTCTTCTGCATTGGCAGCGGGTTCTTTACCAATAGGACAACCTGGGAAGCATATCATGAAACACTTGACCTGACTCAGCATTTACTCTATGCTAGGAATTGTGGTAAATTCTTTACTTGCATAATCATCTTTAATCCTTGAACTATTACCAAGAGGTAGATGGTATTGGCTATGCACATTTTGTAAGTGACAGAACTGAGGCTTACAAAAATTAAGTAATTCATTAATCTACAGTCCTCAACCTAGTAAATAAGAGGTGATAAGACTCTTAACCCGATTGTTTGACTCATAGCCTGTGCTTTAATCATAAGCTATACCAACCAGTGAACCATACTATAACCTCAGAAAATCTGAAATTTCTACAAACCTTCACTTCAGTCAGTCAATTCAGTCACTCAGTCGTGTCTGACTCTCTGTGACCCCATGGACTGCAGCTCACCAGGCCTCCCTGTCCATCACCAGCTCCCGGAGTTTACTCTAACTCATGTCCATTGAGTCGGTGATGCCATCCAACCATCTCACCCTCTGTGGTCCCCTTATCCTCTTGCCTGCAATCTTTCCCAGCATCAGGGTCTTTTCTAATAAGTCAGCTCTTCACATCAGATGACCAAAGTATTGGAGTCTCAGCTTTGGCATCAGTCCTTCCAATGAATATTCAGGACTGATTTCCTTTAGGATGGACTGGTTGGATCTCCTTGTAGTCCAAAGTACTCTCAAGAGTCTTCTCCAGCACACCCTCAGTAACCTTCATTTTAGCATCTTCTTTCCTTATTAATATTGACCTCCTTTCTATTTGCTATTCCAGAGATAAGAAATCCTATCCACTTAGACTTTTCATTTCTGGCTCAGCAATGCAGGTTTCCCCAGGATTGTAAGGGCAACTCTCTATCCATAAAAACTTCCTGTTTTATAGCTCCTCCTTAATGTCATATACAAATCTAGGCAAACTGACTTTAACTAGGCCATACCACTCTTCTCCTTAAAGTATTCAAAGGATCCCAGTTGCTATTAAGTCCAAAGCCCTTAGCCCAGCATTCTAGATCGTCTGTGACTCAGACTGAACTTATTTTGTCCACTCCTGACCATTGAATCCTCTTCACATCAAACTACTGTAAATGCAGTCAGTACATGGTGATTTTTCTTGTTCTTTTTCTCCCTATGTCATTTACAGTTCTGGGCACAAAATACATGATCTGTGACTAAATGCACGGTGTTTTTTTCTGTTCATTTTTTCCCCATACCATGTAGTTCTGAGTATAAAACACATGATTTGTGACTAAATGCAGGAATGAATAAAAATCAATACTGTTGTCATTACTGAATGAAATTCTAAATCTTTCTCTGTTTCTATGAACTTCTTTAAGTTCTTCTCCATCCTGAATTGCTCTCTCTTTACCTCCTCTAGTTAAATTTCTTCATCCTGTTGCTCATTTGTTTAATATGCAAATGTACTGAATGCCTTTAACTGTCCTTATTCTTCAGCATCTGTCTGAAATTCTCTAGTGCTGCTTCTTCCATGAAGCTTCTCCTGAAATTCCCAGATGATAGATATTTTTCCCCCTCCCTTCCCTGCTCCTCACCCCCCATCATGCTTATTAGACTGGGAGTTATTATATTATCTTACTTAAAACACTTATATCCATTTTCACGTTGAGTGAAAAAATTCATAAAGGTAAGGACTGTCTCACTCATGCTGAAGTCCTAAAAGTGCCTTTTCTTTTTTTTTTAATTGTTGGCATCTTTTGAATCTTTTGAGTTACCTGAAGAAAAGACTCTTAGGAGGGGGCTGCAATTTAAACTGGGCCTAAGACACTGAAGTTTCTGCATTCTATGTCTTTTGGAAGATAATGTTTTTACCTCCATCTCCAACTCACCTATGATAAAAAAGGTTAGGATTCTGAGGGGAAGTATGAGAAATATGAACGCTTTGAAATCCCTCACATTCTTTAATAAAAGGGGCAGATTTTATATTTTAAAATAGCAGCAGACATCTTTCATGATCATACAACTATTGGATTTTTAAAATAAATTACCAACTCATTACAGGGATTTCAGAATAAGAATTGCCTGTGGTCTTTGATTTTTATTTTCACTTGTTCAGTGACAAGCAATCATGCAGAGAGACTGGAACATAGATTTTGAAGTCAGACATATTTGATTATTGAATTGCTGCTGCTATTTTCTGGGACTGCGACCTTGGGATATTATGAAATCTCTTTAATCTGCAGTTTCCTCATAAATAAAATAAGAAAATACTGAGTACCCATTTCATAGGGTTGTCATAATAATTAACTAAAATCCCTTTATGTAAAATGTTTAGCATAATGCCTGACGTATAGTAAGCACACAATTAAAGTAAGCTTTTAATATTATTAACTACCCCAGCATCTCCCAGTCCATGTAAAACTCAGTAAAGCTACGGATGTGGTTAATGGGATATAGGATATAAGAATTCAGTTCCAAAATAATGTCAGCTCTTGAATGGAAAGTGTAGAGAAACAAGAATCCATTGTATTTGTGGGGTGGGAGAGGGTGAAGATGGATTATGTGGCTACCAAAAGTATTAATTAGGTTGAAGTCTTCAAGTTAGTCCTAGGAGAAAGTCAGTTCACGTGGGAATACAGGTTAGTAATCAGGGGGATGCAGAAATGCATTTCTGCAGCTGGTGACTCTTTGTGGGTGGCATTAGTTGATATAACAGGAGGGCCAGGCAAACTTAGAAAAACCCAAAGTGCTCAGGGCAACAGAGGGCTGCAGCAGAGATTTCAGGGACAAATAAAAAATGATCAAGATGGGTGGAGCTGGTAAAATGCAAATCTAATTTTAGTATGTCCACCATATTTTGTGTATAGGTAATTTCCCCTTTATCCTCACTATTCAGGTTGTCTTGAATGGTTCTTGTGTCACCTGTGCTTGGTATGTGGATAACTTTGGTCATGCCAAGCTAAAGGAATGTGCTCATGGCCTCTGTAGCCTTGATCAGCATGGACTACAAGCTTTGGTAGTAGGGATCATGGCTGCCATTATTGACCTTAATGGGAAAGAACAGAGGAAATGTGTTGTTAGCCAAAGATAAGGTGAGTAGTGTCACATGTAGTTTTTAATATTTAATGAATCTATATGAGCACAATCCATTATGTGACAATTTAATTATATGACAAAAAAGTTTGATAAATAATATTGTGGTAGGACATCTAATTCATTATTTAACAAAGAAATCAATACTTTCATAAATCATAGTTCTCCACAGACGTACTTTTTTTTTCTCCAAGTGTGTAAAAACCCTTATTCAGAATCCATAGGCAATTTATTTTCTGGTCAGGACAAGTCTGAATGGAAGTTTAATTGGGCCCAGGACAGACATAAATTCTATTTACTTTTTTTTAACCATTAAATGGAAAAGCTTTCGATACAAGTATTTTTCAGGAAGCCTTAACTGTGTCCAGACAGTATTTTCCTACAGTGTGTTTCAAGAAAAAAAAAGTAGTGGGAGCCATAAATTATGTATCATGCTATAACAAAACAAAATAATAATACAAAAATATTTTTATATATCCATTTTCTTCCTGGTTTGACTTCAATATGTATTATGGACACTTTTTTTACTTCAATGTTTTTCAACAGTCAAATTTATAAATATCACAGAAAATTAAATATTTATTAAATATATGCTTCCAGAATGAGACTACTCTTAATTTTTTGAACCTCATTATATAAAAAAATATTTATTTCATTCCAGTTTAAATATTTGTTACATGGGAGATATTCCTGCCTCATTTAACATAAATCCCATTTTATTTTGTAACTATCATAGTGCCCTTGCACATAATTCACATTTATACAGTTTATAATTTAATAAAGTGTTATGCTTCTTTTGGCTGAATTTTTATACACTATCAACTTTGCATTCTAATTACAAACAATACTGAACAGAAGCAAAATCACATAATACTTTTTTTTTCCCACTTAGGCGGTTTCTGACTGTTGATCATATGTGACTGAAGTATTTCAGTTTCTTGCATTCCTCAAAAGAATTAGCAGCTTAAAAAACTATTTTCCAATAATAAAAATGACCTCTTTCATACAGAGTCCCAAACACCTAATTCTCTATAACATATTCAGAACCGGAGTACAGCCACCTAAAGCCTTCTTTGACTGTAATAAAATACATTATTTGCAATTTTTCATCTCACTTTAGCAACTTTATTGCATTAGTAACTGTCTGTCATTATATATTTTACTCTTAATGATTATTTAAAGTAATGAAGCATAAAAGCCTTATGGATGCATTTTCATCTTTGAATGCCAATATTCCCATTTAGTTATTCTGCAAGATTCCACCTAATAGTTCACTGTTTGACATTTGGTTGAAAATGAAAATCACCGCAAGAGAATAAAGTTTTCCTACATCACTTACCACTCAGCATTGTAAAATAGGATTTCTTTTTCCAGGGTTATGTTTTATATAATATTGTAGCACCCTAGGGCTTTCCAGGTGGTGCTAGTGGTAAAGAACCTGCCTGCCAATGCAGGAGATGTAAGATAAGTGAGTTCAATCCGTGGGTCAGGAAGACCCCCTGGAGGAGGTCATGGTGACCCGCTCCAGTAGTCTTGCCTGGAGAATCCCATTGACAGAGGAGCTTTGTGGGCTACAGTTCATAGGGTCTCAAGGAATCAGACAGAGCTGAAGCAACTCAACACATAGGACCTTGAAAGTGAAAGTGAAAAGTGAAAGTGAAGTCGCTAAGTCGTATCTGACTCTGTGCAACCCCGTGGACTGTAGCCCACCAAGCTACAGATATCAAAGCAAAATTAAGAGCAAGTATAAATATTTCCGAATTAGCTGAGCCTCAGACCACATAAAATCATAGTGGTTAAGATCTCAAACTTATTTGGCTATGTAGTTTTCTAACTTGGGGATTTGGGGGCAAGTTTATTAATCTCTCTGATATACAGTCCCCTCCTTTGTAAACTGAGGATAGTATTAATATGTTTCTCATAGTGTGGTTAGAGGAATAAAACAATTTTTAAAACTTTTTATTGGAAATAAGTTTAGACTGAAGAGAAAATTACAAAAATGTTCAAAGAGTTCATGTAACCTTATATCAGCTTCCTATAAAGTTAAAAACTTACACAACCATAGCATAGTTTTCAAAGTCAGAAAGTTAAAATTACTATAATACTATTAACTAGAGATCTTATTAGATGATCACTAGAACTGATTCAAATGAGATGGGTGAAACAAGCCCATTATACAGAGTGAAGTAAGCCAGAAGGATAAAGACCAATACAGTATACTAATGCCTATATATGGAATTTAAAAAGATGGTAATGATAACCCTATATGCAAAGCAGAAAAAGAGACACAGATGTACAGAACAGACTTTTAGACTCTGTGGGAGAAGGCAAGGGTGGGATGTTCTGAGAGAACAGCATTGAAACAAGTATACTATCAAGGGTGAAATAGATCACCAGCCCAGGTTGGATGCATGAGATGGGTGCTCAGGGCTGGTGCCCTGGGAAGACCCAGAGGGATGGGATGGGGAGGGAGGCGGGAGGGGGGATCAGGATGGGGAACACATGTAAATCCATGGCTGATTCATGTCAATGTATGGCAAAAACCACTACAATATTGTAAAGTAATTAGCCTCCAACTAATAAAAATAAATGGAAAAAAAATTAGATGATCACTTATTTTTCCCCAGTTTTTTGTTCTACTCTAGGCTCAAACTCAGGATCCTACATTGTATATTTTTCTTATATCTCTTTAGTCTTCCTCCAAACTGAGAGAGCTCCTCAGTCTTCCCTTGTCTTTCATAACCTCGGCCCTTCTGATGAGAGTTGAGAAATTAGTCCAAGGTTTATGTTTAAATGTGACTTTACCTGATATTCACTAATGATTATATTGAACTTATGCATTTTTATAAGAACACTACAGAAGCGATATTGTGTCCTTCTCCATACACCGTGCATATGGCATTATGTCTTAGTAGTACTCATGTTAACCTTGTTATTCAGTCATTCAGTCATGTCTGACCCCATGGGCTGCAGCACACCAGGCTTCCCTGTCCTTCACCATCTCCCGGAGCTTGCTCACACTCATGCCCATTGGGTCGGTGATGCCATCCAACCATCTCATCCTCTGTCGTCCCCTGCTCTTCCCACCTTCAATCTTTCCCAGCATCAGGGTCTTTTCTAAAAGGGACCACTTAGTTATGGTGGTAACTATTGGTTTTCCTTACTGTAAAGCTCCTATTATTCACTTTGTAATAGATAAATATCTTGGGGGATATTTTGAAACTATGCAACTGTTTCTCTTCGATATTTCACCTTACTGATTTTATCATTTATCAGTGAATTTTGTCTGCAATGATCATGACTGTGGTTTTTACCTAAGGGTGATTTTGAATCTTTGTCTTCTGTGTGTCTGGGCTTAGTTGCTCAGTTGTGTCTGACTCTTTGTAACCCTAGGGACTGTAGCCCGCCAGGGGGATTCTCCAGGCAAGAATACTGGAGTGGGTTGCCTTGCCCTCCTCCAGGGGAACCTTCCCAATCCAGGGATGGAACCCAGGTCTCCCGCATTGCAGGTGGATTCTTTTACCATCTGAGCCACCAGGAAGCCCAAGAATACTGGAGTGGGTAGCCGATCTCTTCTCCAGGGGAACTTCCCAGGCAGGAATTGAACTGGGGTCTCTGCATTACAGGTGGATTCCTTACCAGCTGAGCTACGCTGAAGCCCTGTCTTCTATATTTATTAATTGGAATATTTTATAGGGGAGAGTTGCCTATTGTATGTTTGCATATTTTTAATTATTAATTTATATTAGACTTGTAGATATTTATAGTATTACCATTTATTTTGCTGCTCAAATTCCCTTGGCTTTAGCCACTGGGGTTCATTCATCTTTGTTCTTCTGTCTTTTGACATGATTTTTTATTTTTGAACATTTAAAAATTTTCTGGTACGACTCAAGTGTTCCAAGCTTATTTTGCATTTTTCTGCCCCAGTCCTGGACTCAGTCATTAATCTAAGGAGCCCTGGTTCCTTTTACTAGGGAATAATATTTAGAAACCAAGATCTGGGTGTTAGGTATGTTTGTTCACTGCTGTGTGCTAAGTGGCTTCATCCGTGTCCAACTCTTTGCACCCTATGCAGTGTAGCCCGCCCAGGCTCCCCTGTCCGTGGGATTCTCCAGGTAAGAATACTGGAGGGGATAGCTATTCCCTTCTCCGGGGGATCTTCCCAACCCAGGGATCCAACCTGCGTCTCTCTCATCGCATGCAGATTCTTTACCGTCTGAGTCAACAGAAAATCCCGATTAAAAACATTTCATATTAATAATTTGCTTTCTAAATTTGCATGTAGGTGTGTTAGTTTTGTTTAAAGTGGGATACTTTAGCAAATCCAATGTGGAATAAATGAACAACACTTTCTTCAGCCTCCATGGGAATCCATGAGGAATACACAGATAGTTAGAATCTTTTAAATGGTAGAAGTGTTGATGTATTCACTATGAAGACAAGAAGAAAATGTAGGGACCCTATGTACTATATTATTGGAACCGTTCTGGGGTGCTTAATAATTTGGGGAGAGAATGTGAGAAACAAATACTGTTGCTTAGAATCTATTTTCAAGTCTAAAGAAAAGAAACCAAAGAGTTAGCCAAATCCTGAAGCTGAAATACAAAAATTAACAAAACTGATCATGTTATTCTTGTTTACATAGTAAGAATAAAAACCAAACCTAACCAATTTAAAGGTGATAATAGAAAAGTTCTTTAGGGTGATAATAAACTAATGAAGAGCTTGTATTTGTCATTTTGGATTTTCTTAAAGATGGGGACACTGTAACTGTTCTGAGTGATTTTGGATTCTATGTTGTTTCCTATAAAACATCAACAAACACTTTTTAACAAATGATTTAAAATTTTCTAACAAATAATAATCTTATCTCATAATTAGAAATAAAATTGAGGCAAATCTGATCTAAATATTTTTATTCAATGGTAAATATTTTTCATTACTTTCCTTACTGTGCTGCAAAGAGAAAAAAGCATAATTGGTATTTCAGAGCTAGAGTTAACAGGAATTGTGAAGTAACATATTCTTTTGAAATACTGACCAATTCTTTTTTGAAATTATTTTGCCCTTCTAATATTTTAAATATTAATATCAAAAAATGGAATGAGCAACAGCATCAGCATGTAATCGAATTACCATCTTATCAAGGCTAATGATAGGACTGTCTCATGAATCATTAGCAATTCATTTCACACAGTCACAAAAGCATTCAAATGCATTTATGTCAGGCCTCCTATGATGGGGTAAAAATATCAGAAGATTATTTAGGCAAGATTCATTGAGCAAAGTTGAAAACTTAAGACTGAATCATTTACATGACAATGTCATCCAACTTCCAAACACTCCTGAAAATAAATGGCAAGTTTTTAAACAAAAGGTATTTGGTTATGACACTTCATATTTTAAGAAGATGTAAACTGTCAGTACTCTCCAGTTAAACTATATATTTTCCAGTTATTCACCATATCTCCATAACATTATCCAAATACTCAATAGCGCATCCAGCAACCCTATTAATTCTACATAAACCTGCTTGATTACAAATCATGTGTTTCTTTTTTTTTTATTTTAGCGGCTTTCACGTTTAGGTTAAACACATAGCCTTTTCTAGGTTAGTCTTAAGCTGAAGCAAAATATAGAAGTTTTCTGAAATCATATTAATACGTGGTATGTGTGCATGTTAGTTGCTCAGTCATGTCCAACTCTTTGTGACCCCATGGCCTGTAGCCTGGCAGGCTCCTTCATCCATGGAATTCTCCAGGCAAGAATACTGGAATGGGTAGCCATTCCCTTCTCCAGGGGATCTTCTAGTTTGTATGATAACCAAATATCTCTTACCTATGACTCAATGACTCTCTTCTAGCATTGAAAATCTCATGTTTTATTGCATTATATAAGATAGTGTTTGTGCACAGAAGAGTAGACTGTATAAATACATATATGTGGGGAAAATTATACAGAAATATAAAATTTAAAGTAAAAGTATATCTCCCCAATTTTCTTCCTCCCCCCTCCCCATAGGCTACCTCATCTCTTCCAGTGCCTTGGTGACAATGTAAGCAGGTGTTTCCCCAAGCATGTTGTTTTGTGGTTTTATTTCTAGGACTCTATTAAAAAAAAAAAAAGAAAGAAACACAAGTTTACAAAGCCTTTGAAAGGTTTTGATTTTCATAGAGTATAAGCATCCAAAGTCCTTTGTCCTCCTCTAAATTCAGGTCAGGTTAGTTTAGGTTTGAAACTTGCAGGGCTCCTCAAAGCCCCAGGGTTTATCTCTTGCTAGAGGCTGCCTCCTGCTGGTCACCTTTGGGCTTGCAGTCGCTTGGGGCTCCTCCCTGTGCCAGCCCTGCTGCTGTCGTGAACACAGCATATAGAACTTCTGCCTGGTTCCAAAAACTTTTTTTGCAGGCTGAAATAGTCATGCACAGCCTAAAACTCCCCACTCATCTCACACTACTGCAAAGGCATTTTGTCTACGTCTTGGCATGCATGCATGCCTGCTAAGTCACTTTAGTCCTGTTTGACTCTTTGTGACCCTATGGACTGTAGCCCACCAGGCTCCTCTGTCCATCAGATTCTCCAGGCAAGAAATACCAGAGTGGGTTGCCATGCCTTCCTCCTGGGGATCTTCCCAACCCAGGGACTGAACCCTCATCTCTTATGTCTCCTGCATTGGTAGGTGAGTTCAACAACAAAACATTTTAGCAAGAGGAAACGAGGATAAATGATACAAATAAATACAGGAAACTATATATAGTAATTTTATCCTAAAGTATCAAATGAATATTAATTTTATAAAATATGTTCAAATAATTGAGTGGCTAATTGTCTAAAGTACTTCTCCTCTGAATTATCAAGATAAAACCATAACTGTGTAAAATAGCTAGTGAGAAGTTGCTGTATTAACAGAAAGTTCAACCTGGTCCTCTGTGATGACCTAGAGGGGTGGGATGGGGGGGGTGAAAGGGAGGCTCAAGAGAGAGGGCATAAATGGCAGATATGGTTGGTTCATGCTGTTGTGTAGCAGAAACCAACACAATATTATAAAGCAATTATATTCCAATAAAAAATAAATAAATTACCCCCCCCAAAATAAAACAAACAAACAAACAAAATTATGTTCGCTTTCAGCAGAATCAGACGATCAGCAGACAGATATTTTGCTCACTGAACACCTTTGTGTGATCCAGGAAGGCTCTGAGCCTTTGCCTCTGCAGCTCTCTGTTAAGAGAATTTTTCCAACCCAGAGTCAGTGGCCTATGCAAACTTGGAGGTATAATACAACAGACAATTCTGTTAAATCTTGAAATTTTAGGAGGTCGAACATCAAGGTGAATCATGTATCCCTTTGCTTATGCACTTGTGAGGAAATGTCTCCATGCACTTAGATCTGAATTTTTAAAAACTTCAATCCCACCGCAGACAGATGTCAATCTATGTGACTTCTACGATCATTGATCAAGAATGCATGAGACACATAATGGAGGTAGAGTTGGGAAGGTCAAAGGCAAGGGAAAAGTAAGCATGAAAACTGATTGGGCTGAAGGCTAAGAAAAAGGTGAACATTTCTTAAATAACTGCTACTTCACAGACACTATGCATTTTATATTCTCAAGGTAGCCATATAACATAGTCATTATTAGCTGCATTTTAAGACTAGACAGACCAGAGTATGTCAAAGGCCTAGCTAAGCCATGAACAAAAGGAAACATCCTATTTAGAAGTCTTGAGTTGTGTTCAACAAATTGCTAGCTAATTTAGATCAGAAAACAATAACAACAACCACCAACTCACCCAACTTATACGATGTGTGAAGGTGATAAGGCGGTTTACAGAAGTAGAGAAGCTGAAGAAAGACATGCTCAGAAAATCAAGAACCTGGCACCTAGAGCATTGAGCAGACGGGAAGTGACCTTCCTACGGTCACACAGTGGCAAAACTAGAATGAGAACTCCAATCACAGCCTTAAGTTTGGGGTTTTGCTACAGGCCGAAGTGTGTTCCCCCCAAATTTGTGTGTTGAAGCCCTAATACCCAGTGTGTCTGAAGATGACTGTACATGGAGGCAAGGCCTTCAAAGAAGTGATCAAGTTCAAAGGAGGCCGTTAGGGTGGTTCTCACCGATTTAGCTGTTGTGCTTATAAGAAGAGGAGGCTTGGACCCAGAGAGACACCAGGGACGAATGCAGATGGAGGAAAGACCATGTGAGGATACAGCAAGGACACAGTGCAAGCTAAGGAGAGAGGCCTCAGCAGAACTCCAACCTGCCAAACATATAGATCTTGGACTTCTAGCCTCCAGAAAAAGTGAGAGAAAAAAAAAAGTTCTGTTGATGAAGTAACCCAGTCTGTGATATTTGTTATGGCAGCCCTAGCAAGCCAATACTGAGCACTTTTTACATGATCACTTTAATGAATGAATCTTATGTGAAGGTGATTTTGTAAGGCCAATATTCTGCACAAATGCATGTAATTGCAGGCACTCTGCAAACCTGCATGCCAATGCAGAAGACGTAGGCGAAGAGGGTTCAAACCCTAAGTTGGGAAGATCCCCCTGGAGGAGGGTATGGCATCCCACTCCAATATTCTTGTCCAGAGAATCCCATGGGGAACTTGGAGGGTTACAGCCCACGGGGTCAAAAAGGGTTAGACCCGACTGAAGCAACGTCACATGATGCATGCCATCTGTGTTGATTCTTACTCACTGATGCTTGTTAGGGGTCCGTGTAGCATCGTGGATAAGAGCAACCCCCGGTGACATAAATCTCAGCTCTGCTATTGACCGGTTGGTTGTCTTTGATCCAATTTCTTAACCATTCCCTGCCTCCTTCCTCAACTATAAAGTATAGATAATAATTGTATCTAATTCATGAAGTTGTTGTGAACGTTAAAGAAATTAACCCATGTAAAGCACTGAGGGAATGATGTGGTCCAGATCATTTCTGCAGTTACATCTCAAGCTTGGTAAATCATCTCCAGACATGCAGTCAGGCCATGTCCCCCCATCACATTTACCTTGCTTGATTAGTGGTCTCAAAAGGGATCCTTCAAAACTATCTAAGATCCATCATGTTCCTCATCTGCTTTTCCCCTTCTCTTTATTCCTGCTGTTGACTTTGTCTTCTTGTGAATGTCAGACATTCCTAATGGCCATTTCATTTCGGCTCCACTTTTTGCCCCAAACAAAAACTGACTCTTTTGGCCCTGACTCACAACTCATAAAAATTTCACTATCTGACGGTCTTCTGAACCTACCAGTTGTGGCTTTTAAAGCACCTGTAGGTCTGGTTTCACATAGAGAGGCAGGGTGATAAATAAACAAGTAAGGATTTATTTGTTTTCATTATCATGTATTTTATAGCCTGTTCTAAAAATCATCTTTCTTAAAAAAAAAAAATAAAAAAAAAAATAAAAAATAAAAATCATCTTTCTTTTGCTATGATAAATACTTTTAAAACTGGTAACTGGAATTGACACATTTAAAACACTTTGTTCTGACTAGTTTTAAGAAATATTCCCATTGCAATTCCCATCTTGAGAAGTACTGTTGTTGTTTAGTCCCTCAGTTTTGTCTGATACTTTGCGACCTGATGGACTGCAGCACACCAGGCTTCCCTGTCCATCACCATATTCCTGAGTTTTCTCAAATTCATGTCAATTGAGTCAGTGATGCCATCCAATTATCTCATCCTCTGTCATCCCCATGTCCTCCTTCCTGTCCTCAATCTTTCCCAGCATCAGGGTCTTTTCCAGCGAGTTGGTTCTTCGCATCAGGTGGCCAAAGTGTTGGAACTTCAGCTTCAGCATCAGTCCTTCCAATGAATATTCAGGACTCATTTCCTTTAGGATGGTCTGGTTTGATTTCCTTGCAGTCCAAGGGACTCTCAAGAGTCTTCCCCAACACCACAGTTCAAAAGTATCAATTTTTCAGCGCTCAGCCTTCTTTATGGCCCAACTCTCACCGCCATACATGACTACTGGAAAAACCATAGCTTTGACTAGATGAACCTTTGTCGCCAAAGTAATGTCTCTGCTTTACGCTAGCTAGGTTTGTCATAGCTTTTCTTCCAAGGAGCATCTTTTAATTTCATGGCTGCAGTCACCATCTGCAGTGATTTTGGAGTCCCCCAAAATAAAGTCTGTCACTCTTTCCATTGTTTCCACATCTATTTGCCATGAAGTGATGGGACTGGGTGCCTGATCTTTGTTTTTTTGAATGTTGAGTTTTAAGCCAGCTTTTTCACTCTTCTTGTTCACCTTCATCAAGAGTCTCTTTAGTTCCTCTTTGCTTTCTGCCATAAGGGTGGTGTCATCTGCATATCTGAGGTTATTGATATTTCTCCTGGCAATTTTGATTCCAGTTTGTGCTTCATCCAGCCTGGCATTTTGCATGACGTACTCTGCATATACGTTAAATAAGCAGGGTGACAACATACAGCCTTAAACATACAAACAGTTCCTTTCCCAATTTGGAACCAGTCTGTTGTTTCATGTTTGAATCTAACTGTTTGACCTGCAAACAGATTTCTCAGGAGGCAAGAAAGGTGGTCTGGTATACCCATCTCTTTAAGAATTTTCCACAGTTTGTTGTGATCCACACAGTCAAAGGCTTTAGGGTAATCAATGAAGCAGAAGTAGATGCTTTCTGGAACTCTCTGGCTTTTTCTATGATCCAACAGATGGGGCAATTTCATCTCTTGTTCCTCTGCCTTTTCTGAATCCAGCTTGAACATCTGGAAGTTCTCCTGGGCTTAATTAAAATTACAGCAATCTTATAAACACCTTGCAGCATCATACCCCATGGCCTTAAGCAAGTGATATTTGTCTGAAAGGCACAGTGTCATAATGCATATTGCTTTGTCCTTTCAGCAAGCTGAATAAAAATGCCTTTTCACAGTCTTTTCAACTAGAGATTTGATTAACACATTTTTCACTGCATTGTTATGAGGACAGCAATGGCTCTTCCTGCAAGTTAGCATAACAGATGAAAAGACGGGTCATCCAAATATGTTGGTTAGTTTTTACCTCCCAAAATTAGACATCCATGTATTATGACTTTATTGGACACATTTTTAGTACATATTACAGGTATGTTGCTGAAATGTATTCCTGAAAAATCTACCCTCATGATTTCATTTCTGGTTAATGCACTATTTAAGCTAAAATGGTCTCTGAGTGACGTGAATCTCATAGCAACACGATTCACGTGAGAGTATGGCTCTGTTCTTGGTAGATTATTTCCAACTTCTAATTTTCATTTATTTTGAAGATGCACTATTATTTTTCAAATTTAGTTTCGTGTCTCTATGGCATTTGGTACGGATTCTGCTCTTACTTCTCTCACAGTGATGCAATCCTCTTTAGTCACCATTCATTAAAGCTGTAGAATGCCAAAGAAATGAATGAACAGGTAAGGCCCCAGGCATTTCCTAGATGTACTTGAACAGGTTCATGCACAAAAGCAAACACAGTATGTGATGGCTTGGAGGTGACAAAGGAACTGAATCTGTCATTTCCTTCCCAGGATTTATTTGTCGAGTGCTCGACCAGGACTTATGTATAATCTTATTTACAGATGAGGACATTATAGAATTTTACTGAGTTTGAGTGACTCCTCCAATGCCACACTGCAGCTTAGTGACAATTCATGTTTATAGCTCACAGTCTAACTTTTCTTTGCTAAGCGTGTTGAAAGATTCCAGTTTCTAGGACAGATAAACGGGGTGTGCCAACATGGCACAGAAACAGTCACAATTAGAAATGTGTCAAATGAGTGAATGAATGAATAAATGTGTCAGTGAAGGAATTTTTTGTGTGGTAATTTGTGGAAGTATTTCTGTGTAATTATATCACTTCACAAATGCCTTAATGTTTTAGCCCAAATCTTAATAATACAGGGTGAACATTCTTTCTGTTGTAACTGGCTGACTAGCTAACAGTTATTTCTCAACTCTAACATCTTGACACAAGCACACACTCACAAAATATAAAGAAGAACATATAACTCATGATCTGATAGTACAGTTGACTCATTTACTCCCCTTGGGTGGACCAGGGAGGTGAATTCAATTCGGTTCAGTTGCTCAGTCGAGTCCGACTCTTTGCGACTCCATGAGCTGCAGCATGCCAGGCCTCCCTGTCCATCACCAACTCCTGAGTCCACCCAAACCCGTGTCCATTGAGTCGGTGATGCCATCCAGCCATCTCGTCCTCTGTCGTCCCCTTCTCGTCCTGCCCTCTACTTACCAATTGTCCCAGTCCACTAGGGCTGCTCTGACAAAAATACCAGAAACTGGGTATCTTATGAAGAACAAATATTTATTTCTCACAGCACTGGAGGTGGGAAGTCAAGATCATGGAGCCTGCTGATTCAATGTCTGATGAGGACCCAGTTCTCCTAGATGGCTGTCTTCTTGCTGTATCTCCTATGGCAGGAGGGGCTGGTGAGCTCTATGTATTCTCTTATATAAGTGCACTAATCTTACTCATGAGGGCTCCATCCTCATGACCTAATCATCTTCCAAAGGCCCCACCTCCTAATATTTTCACATTGGGCATTAGGTTTTAACATATGAATTTTGAGGGGACAAAACATTCAGTCCTTAGCACAAATTGGATGAGAAGTCAACATTAGTGATAATTGGTTTTTCCCAATACCATGTAGCCAGCAGCCAATAAGAAGGGATCCTTGACATCCCACTCACATTCCAAATAAATGCACAGGACTGATTCCTTTCTTTCTTTATAACACTCTTTACAACATCCTCCTGAATTCGGTGAGATTCGTTTTTATGATCTTGCCTTATGTTTACAATGGGGGTTTATTTCCTGCTTCTCTAGTACTCACATTCAGACCTTGGAGAGCATCCCTTTGGTCCTATCTCAAACACCAAATCCCTGTCTTGTCTTATGCCCGTGGGATTCAGCATACTTGCTCTTTTTCCTCATAAACTAGAGAATGGGCACTCTGTTGCTACTGTCAAAACAAGCAAAACTTTACCAGTGGCTTGTGCATTTTAAGGGCTTCCCTGGTGGCTCAGATGGTAGAGTAATGCAAAAGACCAGGTTAGATCTTTGTGTTGGGAAGATCCCCTGGAGAAGGAAATGGCAACCCACTCCAGTATTCTTGAATGGAGAATTCCATGGACAGAGGAGTCTGACAAACTATAGTTCATGGGGTTGCAAACAGTTGGACATAAGTGAGTGACTAACACTTTCACTTTCACATTTGCGCATTTCAATGCTAAAAAAATATGACAAGATTTTGTTTTCCAAAATTTGTGGTTTGTTTCTGTCCTAAGCTGAGCACCAATATATAAACTATTATTTTGGTACTTGGATTCTGAAAGATATTCATTTTAATAATGAATAGTATTCCATTGAATAGAATTGAAATAAGACGTGCCATCTCCTTCAAGAATAATAAAATGTATTAGAGCACATCTTTTAATCAATTATATTTATTATTTCACCTAATTTTCTAGAAATTCTGGAAATTAAAAAAATGTTTAGATATTAAAAACAGACGAGAACCCACTAACTGCTGAAAGATCCTGCAAAATTTATGCATTTACACACACATTCCCTGGATTGTAGTCTCTGTGTTTAAACTCAGTATTTAAATTCAGCATAATATCTTAAAAACTGTGCTTTAGATTTACAAGTTTCTCATTTGTCTCTTGATGTAAGAAGTCACTAAATTTAATTTTAGGATAGAGTTTTAGAGTAGACATGGTTTAAGGAATCTGTAGTAGAGATGCAGATCTAGCTACCAATAGTCTACTGCTCTCAGCTTCTGTGTTTTTCTAAAGTTACTTATTTTTTAAAATATATTTATCCTATAACTGAAGTAATTTTTTATCAATTTTTTATCATTTTTGTCAATTTCTCTGTTTACTATTCAGGTGACTTGGATCAAAGTCTCTCTCCAGTACTGGAGGAAGGAAGGATGTAGAGAAAAGAGACAAAAGAGGAAGCAGTAACAGAAGCAACTGTTCAAGTGCTCAGTGAATTGGCGCCACCTGACTCTGTCCAAAAAAAAAGAAAAATTGGAGAAAGATGAGAAAACACAAAATGGGGACACATCAAGCATGCTAATATGACAATGTCAACTTTCAGAATTTTCAGATCAGGCACATAACCTTGGAAGAGGTCTTATATAATTTGTATTGAAGGTATATTTGTATAGAAGTTTGTTGATAATGTATGTATTCTGGGAAGATGTATCTATTCACATTTTACCAAAGACTACTGCAGATGGTGATTGCAGCCATGAAATTAAAAGATGCTTACTTCTTGGAAGGAAAGTTATGACCAACCTAGATAGCATATTAAAAAGCAGAGACATTACTTTGCCAACAAAGGTCCGTCTAGTCAAGGCTATGGTTTTTCCAGTGGTCATGTATGGATGTGAGAGTTGGACTATAAAGAAAGCTGAGTGCCAAAGAATTGATGCTTTTGAACTGTGGTGTTGGAGAAGACTCTTGAGAGTCCCTTGGACTGCAAGGAGATCCAACCAGTCCATCCTGAAGGAGATCAGTCCTGGGTGTTCAATGGAAGGACTGATGCTGAAGCTGAAACTCCAATACTTTGGCCACCTGATGCGAAGAGTTGACTCATTGGGAAAAGACCCTGATGCTGGGAGGGACTGGGGGCAGGAGGAGAAGGGGACGACAGAGGATGAGATGGCTGGATGGCATCACTGACTTGATGGACATGAGTTTGAGTAAACTCCGGGAGTTGGTGATGGACAGGGAGGCCTGGCATGCTGCGATTCATGGGGTCGCAAAGAGTCAGACACGACTGAGCAACTGAACTGAACTGAACTGAAAGAGAACATCAGCTGTGTATAGTACAAAAATTTTATCACTATATTTAAAGAAAGATAATGTGGATTTTGGGTGGAGTTAACCTCAAATCCTCCTCTATCCAAGTGATTTTTTTGGTAACCACCTATGTTATAGGGCACAGTCTGATATGCTAGTTATTAGGAATTAGTTTCATCTAGTTCCAACTCTTCCAAATGGGTGATATTCATTTCAGGGGACTTCTGATGAGGTAATTATAATCAGCACTGTTACATAACCAATTCTGCAAAATCCACTTTACTTTGTACACATTCAGCAAATCTGGCGTGATGAGTACCAGTACATACATTCTTGAATGAAAGATTCTCCTACTTTAGTAGCTTATATCGGGATTGTTGATTTTGTAACTAACTGCATTTCAAAAACTCCTGAAATATACATTCCCCTGTTTTTGTTTATATAGGGAATGCTGTGAATTACACATTGGAAAACTAAAATGAAAACATTAGATATTTCTGGATGTGAGCAAATAAAATATAAGCATTCCATCTGAAAAGGCAATAACTTTTGACTAGATTTTCACAATTGTTTAAATAGTAAAACATCTTAGATAAAAGTAATAAAACTTTTTAGATCAGTTGGGAAAAAAGTATTTTCTTTTCAAAGAGGTATAAAATGACATAGTTGATAAGACCTTGATTTGCTTTTAAGAACTGAATTGAAAAAAGTGAATATTTTCATCTTAACTATCAGCAAGGACTAGCAGGGGACCAGAAAAGCACAAAAAGATAACCCTAGTGAATAAAAGGATTACATATCAAATAGAATAGGCACACTTATTTTATCTGACTCATTTAATGTTTGGAAATCATTTCAGGTTAAGTATAAAACAGAAATCTTTATTTCTTCTAACTTACATTAACTCGCATACTGTATAGTATCTTTCTTTCTATCCCAAAGGACTTAAAACTACCACTGACATAATATATTCAAAGAAACTAATTAATTTGTAGTCATCAATCATTTCTGTCATTTTTTGGTATCCATTTATGTTTCTAGACTTAGTTTCAGGATTACAGCCAAAACTCACACACATCAGAAAAGAATATTAAACAAGGAAAAATATCCCTTAAACCACACAAGGATTAATTTCACGTTCAGAGACACCATTTGCCTCACTCCCACTGCAGAAATAATTAATACAAGTAAACAGGAAAGCATTCCCTGAGAGGTACTTCATTTACACACCACACTCCTCTTACATTTCTCTTCCCTCCAAATAGAGTCCTTCAGTGTTTATGACACCTTAACATAGGTCTTTCCTATCATTTTTTTAAAATCAAATAAAACAATCCTTGAAGGAAATTGAAGCTTAGACAATGTAAATTTTATTAGTTATGCACAAGGATTCTTAGCTATGTATTAGCAGTTTAAGGGATTAGAGAGTTGTTTCATCTTCTTATAAATTTGAACTGCTAGGATATGACAGTTGATGTGAGAAATTTCTGAGCAGCCGTCATCTGCATGCTAAAGCCAGTAGCTTTCATACTTGAATAATACGCCTATCTGGGGGCATAGCTAAGCAGTTCTCTTTATCCTTTGCATCCTGAATATGTGGGACTCTCTCTGGAAACATTAGACACAATCCATTTAGATTTGCTCTTTGAGGTGAGCTACAGATCCCAAGTGAAGATTTTGTATTTCAATAACTGGCACCTAAATGCATTGAGGGTTAGGTTACAGTGTAGAGGAGCTCAAGTTAAACCCCTTAGTCAGTAGGTTCAAGAGAGGAATGCAAACTAAGGAAGATGAAAGAGGTAACAAGCAAGCTGTGCTTACTTAGGCGTTTTTAAAGTTGGACAGGGTAATAACCTGTAGACGGATAAAATGAGAAATACACCAACTACCTCTAAAAGTTTTTTGAGACCTTTCCAACTCCTTGCAATAGAAGTATATTAGGAGTCTAGGTGAAAATAAGTTATGAAAGAGAATGCACTATCTTCTGAGCTAGATGATGGGTAAATATGTTGACTTTATTATTATCCTTACTTAAACCATACATGCTATGTGTTTGTGCCATTTGACCTTGTAGTTGCCTTGGACATGTTTTTCCACTCTCTCCATGAAATGTTTTCTCCTGTCTCCTATTTCTTTCTTTCTTTTTTTTTTGTACTTTTTTGCTTCCTTCTTTGTTGATACCACTTTCTTTTCTTAATCCAGAACTCATCTCTTGGGCTCTATGCTTTGCTGTCTACCCTCACTCACTAGGTGATTGCATCCAGGCTCAGCTTCTAGACATGCCCTTTACACTTGAGACTCCCCAAGTCATATTTCTAGCCCAGGTCTCTCCCCAGATTTCCAAATTTTTACATCCAACTTTCCTCTCACATCTTCACTTCAAACTTAACACATGTAATACTGACCCTTGACTTTCTTCCTCAGAACTGCTCTTCTGACAGTGTTCTCCATTTCAGTAAATGATGACTCCATCCTTATAGTTACTAAAAACAGAAACCTTGGAATCCCATCCTTCTTCTTCTTCTTTTGTATAATTGCTTTATAATGTTGTGCTAGTTTCTACTGTGTAACAATGTGAATCTGCCTCATATATACATATATCTCCTCCCTCTTAAATCTCCCTCCAACTGCCCCATTCCACCCCTCTAGGTCACCACAGGGCACCAAGCTGAGCTCCCTGTTCATTCCATTCTTACATTTTTCTTTTTCTTTTTTTAAATTTCCAGACCTACCATCAAGCTATGCAGGCTGTATGTGAAAATACATGTGATTTGAGGTATTTCTCACCAACTCCATCTTTCAACTGGATCATTTCACTGGATCAATAGCTTGCCTTGATATTTGCCCTTTCCTCTCGTTTTTTTTTTTTTTTTTATTTAATATAGAAAAGACAGATGGATCCTTCCAAAAGAACCATATTTTTCCTCTACTCAAAACCCTCTAGTGACTTCCCATTGCACTCTAAGTAAGGACCAAGGTTTTTATACCAGCTAACAAAGTCCTATATTATCTCAACCACACCTCCTTACATTAGCACAGATCCTATACAGAATATCTCCTTTATTTATTCTGTCATCCTGACTTCCTTGCTGCTCCTCAGATGTGTCAAGCATATACTTTGGAGCTTTTGCTCTGCCAGGAGAGCCTTTTCCTTAGTTATCCACAAACTCCCTCCTTTACCACTTCCAGCTGCTGCTCAAATGTCACCTCGTTAATGAGGCTTTCCCTTACCACTCGATTTACAACTTCTTCTGTTACTGAACCTGACTCAGGTTTGCTAGCCCGATGCACACACAGAAAAGCCAGTCCACGGATGCAGGCTTGTGGTGCATGAAAGTACAGTACTCTGCATGGCGCCAACGAGCCAGTGGGAGACCAGCCTCAGACCCATTCTGACTTGATCTTTGAGTTTTAAAGGGAAAAAGCAAAGAGCTTGAGAATAACCACTGTCTTGTGACATTTCTTAATCATACTTTCAGAAGTCAGGAGGCCTCTCATTTACATTATCAGGCCAGGCGAACCATGGCTGGGGGTCTGTTAGCTTATCTTTCCCTGGAAAAACCAGCTGAGTTTGTAAACGAATGATAATATCTATAACAGCAATTTTAGTACGTTAATGATATTATCCACAGCAGCAATTTCAGTCATCTGACTCTGGTTGATGAGTGGTCATTTAGCACTGGATTGAGGTCAGAGGGTATAAGAAAGGGAATGATTTTTTTATAGAGAGATTAATCATAAACTCAGTAAAGGAACTCGATTTTGAAAAGTGAAAGTGTTAGTTGCTCAGTTGTATGTCTCTTTGCCACTCCATGGACTGTAGCCCACCAGGCTCCTATGTCCATGGGATTCTCCAGGCAAGAATGCTGGAGGGAGTTGTCATTCCTTTCTTCAGGGGATCTTCCCGATCCAAGGATCCAACCCAGGTCTTCTGCACTGCGGATGGATTCTCTACCGTCTGAGCCCCCAATAAGGAGTAAGGGAACTCGATTTTGGGAGGACTCAATTCGCATCTCCCTCTTACTGCATTTTCATAATTTCTTTACACTTAATTTTTTCCTCATTGCACTTACTGCCATTTGACTCAAGTTGCTTTTCTCTATTATTTGCTTATTTCTTGTCTCCCATATTCTGTGAATGTTCCATGAGAAGAGGGATTTCCGGCTCTGCTTACCACAGAAACTCCCTGGCTTAGAACAGAATCACACTCAATATCTTAACAAGCTATCAAATGAGTACATTTCGTATACTGTTTATATAAATATTTCACAATACAGATTTCCAAAAAGGAAGGCAGTATAAAAATAAATATAAAATAAGGGACTCGGCAGTTTCTACACAAAGGCCCATTTGAAAGCATTCTTACTTCTCTTAATAAAAATAAAATTTCATTATATAATGAGGAGTTTGATTAAAATTAGTGTTTTACAACCAGCTGTTTTTCTATCATGTAGACAAATTAGGATATCCAAAATTAATAGATCAAGTTATGTAATTTTACTTGAAAAGAAATGAGGCAAGGAGATGGATTAAGGCAACTTCATTAAGTGGATTATGATGAGAGAAGATAAATAAAAACTGGTGATTAGAAGCTATAGTATTAGAAATGATTTAGTATTGCATTAATAAACTTGAAAAATGTTCCACTTTATTTATTTTTCTTGGTGATTGGACTAGTAAACAAATATCTTTTAAAATTTATCTTTCAGACACTACGGTTTTATGTCTAGTGGATATTTGTGATGGCTTCTGGGTAGTCAGCACTTTTGAAATACTCTATCTATGGTTGGGGAAATTCTAGGTTTATGAGTTAAGAAGGAAGAAGAAAACCTGGTTTTCCTGACACCTTGGAGGCTGAGGTTCAGTCATGTACTACCAAGGAGACACCTGTATATGGCTTTGACCTGGAAGGGAGCCAGTTGAGAAAACAAGCAACCCTTGCCCAATTCTGCAATTCTGTTCTTACTCTAAAGTGAAATTAATAAATGTAGGTTGTATATAAGCAATCTCTATATCTTATATTGCTTATTAAAGTTTATAACACGTACAATCAAATCTTATAAAACAGTTTCAGATAATGGTTTAAATGAATAAATTAGCAACTTTTTTTTCTACAACTACATCTATAGTCCTTTTCAGGTGAGAATTTTGTGGTGTTCAGTTGCTCAATCATGTCTGACTCTTTGTGACCCCATGGACTGCAGCACAAGGAGGACTGTCCTTCACCATCGTCTGGAGTTTGCTCAAACCCATGTCCATTGAGTTGGTGATGCCATCCAACCATCTTGTCCTCTGTCGTCCCCTTCTTCTGCCTTCAATCTTTCCCAGTATCAGGGTCTTTTCCAATGAGTCAGCTCTTCGCATCAGATGGCCAAAGTATTGGAGCTTCAGCATCAGTCCTTCCAATGAATATTCAGGGTTGATTTCCTTTAGGGTTGACTGTTTTGATCTCCTTGCAATCAGGTGAGAATACATCATTTTTTTATTTAATGGAGAAAACCCAAGTCATATGATTTTTGTAGAGTCAACAGCTCATTACACACTCCTGGGTAAATGTTCAATAGATAATTGCTGAGATTAAATAAAAATATTAGCTGTAGTAAATGTACATGTACTAGAAATTAAGTGAGAAGCTCTGTCATCGTGGACAGAGGAAGAATTTCAGAATCATCCAGCCCTCTTGTATGATCTTGAAAGTTCCCTTAACTGCTTTTACTTCACTTTCCCCTTCCATAAAATGGGGATAATTATGTCTTCTTTTCAGAACTGAGATAATTAAATCAAACAATACATTTTAAAGCAGCTGGCATCTAATAGGTACAAGATGGTATCTTGTACTTGTATAGTTATAGATTTCAGAATAACCTTTGGTCTAGATATACACAAATAATCCTTTTTGTTTGAGGCTGAAAAGCATGCCATATATAATTACCTAGAAAGATACTTCAGAGCATAGATTGGACAAAATATGTCAGGCAGGCAAAATGTGTAAATCCTTGAAAAGTGTTAGTCATTCATTGAATATGACTGTTTGCAACCCCATGGACTGTGGCCCACCAGGCTCCTCTATCCATGGGATCTCCCTGGCAAGAATATTGGAGTGGGTAGCCATTCCATTCTCCAGGATATTTTCCCGACTCAGGGGTCGAACCCAGGTCTCCTGCATTGCAGGTAGATTCTTTACCATCTGAGATACCAGGGAAGTTCATGTAAATCTTTATGAGAGTCTGAAATTATTGGTGTATATTAATAAATACTTGAGACTCGGACCTAAATGTTTTTGTCTGTACCATGGCATAAGCAATGTAACAGAATGCAAATTATTTAACAGCAATTTAGCCATGATTTGCAGAGTAATAATATCTATTTCTACCAAGGTTACTCTAATTAGAACCAATGAGACTCATTAAAACTCTAAACCTCATCTAGTGCACCAATACCTTGCAGGCAAAAACAAAATCAAGCATATTGTAAGATCTCTCTTTTGTTCTCACCTCAAAGTAAGATGTTTCTATAGTTTCTCTTTAGTAATTTGCATCCCTCTGCATGCTCAACTATATGTATAAAAATGTTCTAATCAATACCCATATTGAAAAAATGTTTAAGCCAGAATTTTTGTTATTCAATTGCAAGTGTAAGAATCAGTACAGTAGAAAAGGCTATAACTCTATTTTATGCCTGAAGGATCTCAGACAGTACATGGATTGATGCTTCACTGGTTTTTCAGTGAAGAGAGTGAACAGTATCAGAGGAATGGGAAAGGAACGGTGAGATGACAAGGTCTGTGGAGCTTGGCAGCATGTCACAGTGGGGCTGAATGGGGGAAGGAGGGGGGTGGGCTTTCAGCTTCAGAGGAGCCTGTCACAGGGTATCAGGACCCGAGCACCTGCCTGGGCATTGATGGGAGGATTGCCTTTACTGACAGGTGCCCGGAACACATGCAGTCTCCTAGCGCAGTCTTCTGGTAACAGGAACCATATGGCTCACATAGAAGCTTGGCAGGTAGAAAAGATAGAGATTCTAGGCAAAGGAACATTACACGCAAAGTTCTCAGAGTTTTCAAAGAGACACATTTTGGGAATGGTTAGCGGTCAATGGCCAGAGCTGAGGTGGCATTAAGGAAAGGATGGGGAATGAATCCAGAAAGATAGACTTGGGTCAGATAGTGAAGAATCTTGAGTGCTATGCTGTCTGGATCCTTGACTTTTTGAGTGATGTGTGAC